>NC_091360.1:57500-72500 GCF_038502225.1 Cherax quadricarinatus | reverse complement strand
TTCAGGCTTAATTCGGGGAACTGGAGCACAGATCCAATTCCCTAAATCAAGAGCCCCTCACCAACGTCAAGGAACCTTCCTTGAGGGGTATATGAGGAAGAGCAGGGGACCAAGGGCACTTCCCTGCAGAACTCCAGTATGAAGTGGCTGTGTTGTTGATGCTGTCTTTAATGGTGACATACTGATACCTATTAGTAAGGTAAGATTTGAAATATGCAAGCGCATGGCCTCTTATACCATAATGGTCAAGTTTGTGGAGTAGGATGCCGTGGTCTACTGTGTCAAAAGCTTTTCTTAGGCCAATAAAACTTCCTAGTGGATATTCCTTATTTTCCAATGCTGTGTAAAGCAGATCTAGCATTTTTATGATTGCATCGTTAGTGCGTTTATTTTTCCTGAATCCAAATTGGCAGGGGTTTACCTGGAATTTACCTGGAGAGAGTTCTGGGGGTCAACGCCCCCGCAGCCCGGTCTGTGACCAGGCCTCCTGGTGGATCAGAGCCTGATCAACCAGGCTGTTGCTGCTGGCTGCACGCAAACCAACGAACGAGCCACAGCCCGGCTGATCAGGAACTGACTTTAGGTGCTTGTCCAGTGCCAGCTTGAAGACTGCCAGGGGTCTGTTGGTAATCCCCCTTATGTGTGCTGCGAGGCAGTTGAACAGTCTCGGGCCCCTGACACTTATTGTATGGTCTCTTAACGTGCTAGTGACACCCCTGCTTTTCATTGGGGGGATGGTGCATCGTCTGCCAAGTCTTTTGCTTTCGTAGTGAGTGATTTTCGTGTGCAAGTTCGGTACTAGTCCCTCTAGGATTTTCCAGGTGTATATAATCATGTATCTCTCCCTCCTGCATTCCAGGGAATACAGGTTTAGGAACCTCAAGCGCTCCCAGTAATTGAGGTGTTTTATCTCCGTTATGCGCGCCGTGAAAGTTCTCTGTACATTTTCTAGGTCGGCAATTTCACCTGCCTTGAAAGGTGCTGTTAGTGTGCAGCAATATTCCAGCCTAGATAGAACAAGTGACCTGAAGAGTGTCATCATGGGCTTGGCCTCCCTAGTTTTGAAGGTTTTCATTATCCATCCTGTCTTTTTTCTAGCAGATGCGATTGATACAATGTTATGGTCCTTGAAGGTGAGATCCTCTGACATGATCACTCCCAGGTCTTTGACGTTGGTGTTTCGCTCTATTTTGTGGTTAGAATTTGTTTTGTACTCTGATGAAGATTTAATTTCCTCATGTTTACCATATCTGAGTAATTGAAATTTCTCATCGTTGAACTTCACATTGTTTTCTGCAGCCCACTGAAAGATTTGGTTGATGTCCGCCTGGAGCCTTGCAGTGTCTGCAATGGAAGACACTGTCATGCAGATTCGGGTGTCATCTGCAAAGGAAGACACGGTGCTGTGGCTGACATCCTTGTCTATGTCGGATATGAGGATGAGGAACAAGATGGGAGCGAGTACTGTGCCTTGTGGAACAGAGCTTTTCACCGTAGCTGCCTCGGACTTTACTCCGTTGGGTTGAGTATGTTTTGTGCCATTACAAATGAATATAGTCTCCTGTGCATGAGTTTCTCAAAGATTTTGGATAGCAGTGGTAAGTTTGATATTGGCCTATAGTTGTTTAAATCTGTAGGGTCACCACCTTTATGTTTTGGTGTAACCCTTGCCGTCTTGAGTAGTTTCGGGAAGGTGCTAGTTTCTAGTGACTTGTTAAAAAGTAATGAGATAGCATGCGAGAGGACATGGGCCGCTCTCTTGTACAATAATGGTGGGACATGAGACAGATTCCCTGAGTTATTTTTAAGTGACTTTATAATCTCGGTGACTTCCGTGGGCTCAGTTGGAGCAAGATAGAAGTAATTTGGGAACTTCCCATCTAGGTTAGGCTAAAATAAATTGCGCTTGTTATAATAAGGTTAGGTAAGTTTTCTAAGTTGCTTTTGGTGCAAAATTATAAATTTTTACGTCAACATTAATGAAAAAAATATATCTTTAAACGTATAAGAGAAAATTTTAGAAAGGGCTTAATTTTAAATGAGTTCTTGCTAATTGACCAGTTTTCCATATTCGGCACGACACACACACACACACACACACACACACACACACACACACACACACACACACACACACACACACACACACACACACACACACACACACACACACACACACACACACACACACACACACACACACACACACACACACACACACACACACACACAACCTTCTGGAGTTTTATGATAAAATAACAGAAGTAAGACAAGAGAGAGAGGGGTGGGTTGATTGCATATTCTTGGACTGCAAGAAGGCCTTTGACACAGTTCCTCACAAGAGATTAGTGCAGAAGCTAGAGCATCAGGCGCATATAACAGGAAGGGCACTGCAATGGATCAGAGAATACCTGACAGGGAGGCAACAACGAGTCATGGTACGTAATGATGTATCACAGTGGGCACCTGTGACGAGCGGGGTCCCACAGGGGTCGGTCCTAGGACCAGTGCTATTTTTGGTATATGTGAACGACATGACGGAAGGGTTAGACTCAGAAGTGTCCCTGTTTGCAGATGATGTGAAGTTAATGAGGAGAATTAAATCTGATGAGGACCAGGCAGGACCTCAAAGAGACCTGGACAGACTGGACACCTGGTCCAGCAAATGGCTTCTCGAATTTAATCCTGCCAAATGCAAAGTCATGAAGATAGGGGATGGGCACAGAAGACCACAGACAGAGTATAGGCTAGGTGGCCAAAGACTGCAAACCTCACTCAAGGAGAAAGATCTTGGGGTGAGTATAACACCGAGCATGTCTCCGGAAGCACACATCAATCAGATAACTGCTGCAGCATATGGGCGCCTGGCAAACCTGAGAACAGCATTCCGATACCTTAGTAAGGAATCATTCAAGACACTGTACACCGTGTATGTCAGGCCCATACTGGAGTATGCAGCACCTGTTTGGAACCCGCACTTGATAAAGCACGTCAAGAAACTAGAGAAAGTACAAAGGTTTGCGACAAGGTTAGTTCCAGAGCTAAGGGGAATGTCCTATGAAGAAAGATTAAGGGAAATCGGCCTGACGACACTGGAGGACAGGAGGGTCAGGGGAGACATGATAACGACATATAAAATACTGCGTGGAATAGACAAGGTGGACAAAGACAGGATGTTCCAGGGAGGGGACACAGAAACAAGAGGCCACAATTGGAAGTTGAAGACACAAATGAGTCAGAGATAGTAGGAAGTATTTCTTCAGTCATAGAGTTGTAAGGCAGTGGAATAGCCTAAAAAATGACGTAGTGGAGGCAGGAACCATACACAGTTTTAAGACGAGGTTTGATAAAGCTCATGGAGCGGGGAGAGAGAGGGCCTAGTAGCAACCGGTGAAGAGGCGGGGACAGGAGCTAGGACTCGACCCCTGCAACCACAAATAGGCGAGTACAAATAGGTGAGTACACACACACACACAAACACACACATTATATATATATATATATATATATATATATATATATATATATATATATATATATATATATATATATATATATATATATATATATTTATTTATTTATTTATTTTTAACTATAGGTGAAAGGCCTATTATTTCAATATAGATGGTTCCTGCTTCTATTAATTTTGCGTACTCATGTACCTATATAACCCAAATTTAAGAATCTTCCTATGAATCCCTTTAATTTCAATGCGTTTCAATTTGTTCCACTTATGTACAAACAACCACCTCTCATGATATTCATTCATTTATTTTATGGATGGATATACAGTCGATAGTAACTTAATGACTTGTAAATACCCATCAAGTGTATGTTCCATCAAGCGTATAAATAACTAAGTATTCTGTATTAATATATACAAGTGTTGAGGCCGGATGGCTGGTGAAAGATGTGAGAATATGTTGCTACCGGCCTGAACAATTGATAAGAACAAGTCTACACTACTAGTTATTAGTACAACTGAACATATTAATTAACTCCAGCTAAATTGCCTCTAAAACAAAATAACGCGACCACAAGCCTCAGTTAGTATAAGCATCATGCAGATATTGATGGTGGTGAGGGTCCTTGAACTACCCTTCAAACACCTCTACACCGTCACATGCCTTATATTAATACTACAACACAGGTCTAGACAACTTACACGACCACTCTGGGAGCAATGGAGAACATATCGGCAGAGCAGAAGAGTAGAAAACACTAATAAATGATCTTACAGAAAAGAGATGAGCGTATTCACTAGGTGTTGGGTGTCTGCTGCTGCTGTTGTTGCTGCCGCTGCGCCGCAGCCGTGGCGCAAGCGCTGTGCTCCGGCGATCACAAAATATTCCACACTTCTCTTACCTCCATTACCTTCCTGTGTAACTTCCAACCTAACTTCTCCCACAGTCTGTGTACCTTTATATTAAACTCACAGTTCTGAATACCCATGGTTGGTTAATGGGGTATAAAGAGATTAGATTTTGCCACCGAAGTGGCTAGTTTATTGTGCACCCCATATCCATCCTGTGGACGGTAGCGCGAGAGCATATGGATACACAAAAGGCCTAGGAACTAGGCCCCAAAGGGTTAACAGGAATACATATGGATTTATATCTACATATCTATAATTCACTTATCTGTTACAAGCAAATTTAGGAAATTTGCTTAGTATATCTGGTATCTTATTTTCATTAATAAGATATCTTGACATGTCACATAGGTTATTATACTGTCTGTCTCTGTATTCCTCAATAAGTGGACAATTAAGCACATAGTGTTCAAGAGAGTGACCATATGCCTGATCACATAATTTACATTTAATATAAAATATAAAAAAAAAAATTTACATTTAGTTTGATCATCATGTGTGTGTCTCCCAAACTGCCAGAAGTATTTGTAACCAAGCCTAAGCCTGGCCACTACAACATCAGTCAGTCTGTTCACATTGCAAGTTGCTCCATAAACATACTAATCTACGTTCATGTTATCATAGTGGGTTATAGATCTACTCAGGCTTCTAACTGCATTCCTATAACAAGCATTTTCATTATTTACTTCTCTCCTGATATTATTCCTAATGCTAGACACAGTTATACCAAAGTTATATTCTACATTCTCCTTCTGGATACTCATCTTGGCTAACATATCAACTTTATCATGAAGGAGTAATCCAATGTGTGATGGGATCCATAGCAATTGTACATTAATTCCTTTGTCCCTAATTTTTGAGTATCTATACCTGGCTTCCCCAATGAGCATGTTGTTGGAGTCATTATATGAGCCAAGAGCCTTCAATGATGACATAGAATCAGTAATGATGATAGAGCCAAGCTCAGTGTCATAGGTTAGCTTTAGCCCCATTAGGATTGCAAACAATTCAGTTTGCAGGGTAGACGCCCAGTTGTTAATTCTTATGCCTAACTCAACAAATTTATTATCGTTCTTAAGTAGGGAGGTGGCAACAAGAGCAGATGCAGCCCTGCCAGAAGACTCCTGTTTAGATCCATCAGTGTATATAACTTGTGATAACTTGTTACTACCAGCTAGGTGAGAAATTTCTTCTTGAGCAGTTGCTCTAACAAGAGATTTAAGGAAGGAATTACTAGCAATGAGCTTCTTGGGAGGGACTTGTAGGTATGTGATATTAAATGAACACATCTTCCATGGAGGGGTGAAATGCTCTTGTTGCCTACAGTGATACAGTTCATGCAGGTTATAAAACTTAATGCAATTGCACGTTTTCACAATCCATTTAGATCTGTGTGTATTTACCTCTAGACACTTGGTAAGATTCACTGTGACAGTGTCTGGTTCGTTTCTCAACACAGAATATGTACTACACCAGGATTATTAACTTAACTTATCATTAACATTACTAACATGTAATCTAAACACCACTAGACAAGAATACTTTAATCCTATACACAAACACACACACTTAGGTTAGGTAAAGTTCGTCAAGAAACAGGACAAGTGTTTCCTGAGGCGGGTCTCAGTCAGATGACGACGCGTCGTCTGGAGCTTTTCGTCATCTGACCGAGGCCTTCCACTGGCTTACCGGTCCATCCCTTTCAATTCAATTCAATTCAAGTTTATTCTCTATAATGGTTACAATGTGGGGTTTACAGGTTTTGGGTATTTTGTGGTTTACATGTTATAAAATACTAATTACAGAGGGGGCCACTAGGACACCTAGCATGGCTAGGCATTTCGAGCAGACTTAGATTAATTCTTAACATTAAATCCTTACAGATTATGGTATTAAGGCTAAGTGACTACATCATAATTTGTGAGTTTAGCAATGTGAATGCTTTTGTTTTGGCACAATACAAGGTGTCTATATTTGAGTATTATAGGCAAACTTATGACTAGTTAGGATTTATTATTTTAAGATTAAGATTAGTATTTCTGGGTTTAAAGTCAGTGGGTGAGTGAGTGTAATTTTGAACCACCAGGTGGTATCATGTAGTTAGTTGTCGGGGTGGATGTTTTCTAACTGTAGTTTTGAAAGTGATGAATGTGTCTGCAGTTCTAGAGTTTTCAGGTAGGGTGTTCCAGATTTTAGGTCCTTTGAAATACATTGAATTTTTGTAAAGGTTTAGTCAAACACGGGGAATGTCATAGAGATGTTTGTGTCTGGTGTTATGCCTGTGGATCCTGTCACAACTATCAAGAAAGCGTTTTAGGTCAAGGTTAATATTGGAATTTAAGGTCCTGTTTACCTGGAGAGAGTTTCGGGGGTCAACGCCCCCGCGGCCCGGTCTGTGACCAGGCCTCCTGGTGGATCAGCCTCTGATCAACCAGGCTGTTGCTGCTGGCTGCACGCAAACCAACGTACGAGCCACAGCCCGGCTGATCAGGAACTGACTTTAGGTGCTTGTCCAGTGCCAGCTTGAAGACTGCCAGGGGTCTGTTGGTAATCCCCCTTATGTGTGCTGGGAGGCAGTTGAACAGTCTCGGGCCCCTGACACTTATTGTATGGTCTCTTAACGTGCTAGTGACACCCCTGTAGATATAGATTGCACAGTAGTAAGTGTGGATGTTCTGAACAGGGAGTAAGTTTAGATCTATGAAGAGTGGGGGGGGGTGTTGCCAGGGATGGGATTAAGTGATTATTCTTACTGCGGCTTTTTGTTGGGTTATTATTGGCTTTAGGTGTGTTGCTGCAGTTGAACCCCAAGCACAGATCGCATAAGTGAGTTATGGATATATAAGTGAATGGTATAGTGTGAGAAGGGCAGTTTGCGGTACGTAGTATCGTATCTTGGAGAGGATCCCCACCGTTTTGGATACTTTTTTGGTTATGTGTTGGATATGGGTGCTGAAATTTAGGTTGTTGTCGAGGTATATGCCAAGGAATTTGCCCTCATTATGTCTGGCAATTAGAGTGTTGTCGATCTTAATGTTAAGTTGCGCAACACCTGCTCTGCTACCAAACATAATATAGTAGGTTTTGCCAGTGTTAAGTGTAAGTTTATTGGCTGTCATCCAAGTCGATATTTTGATCAGCTCCTCGTTAACAATGGTGTTGAGGGTGGCAAGATTAGGGTGGGAGATGACATAAGTCATGTCGTCAGCAAAGAGAATGGGTTTCAGGTGTTGGGATATGTTTGGAAGATCATTGATGTAAATGAGGAAGAGCAGGGGTCCAAGGACACTTCCCTGCGGATCTCCAGTATCAAGTGGCCGTATTGATGAGGCTGTGTCTTTAATGGTGACATACTGATACCTATCAGAAAGGTAGGATTTAAAATATGCAAGCGCATGGCCTTTTATACCGTAGTGGTCAAGTTTGTGGAGTAGGATGCCATGGTCTACTGTGTCAAACGCTTTTCTTAGGTCAATAAAAATTCCTAGCGGATATTCCTTATTTTCCAATTCTGTGTAAAGCAGGTCTAGCATTTTTATAACTGCATCATTAGTGCTTTTATTTTTTCCTGAATCCAAATTGGCAGGGGTTGAGTATGTTTTGTGACGTTAAAAATGAATATAGTCTCCTGTGCACGAGTTTTTCGAAGATTTTGGATAGCAATGGTAAGTTTGATATTGGCCTGGCACTGGACAAGCACCTAAAGTCGGTTCCTGACCAGCCGGGCTGTGGCTCGTACGTTGGTTTGCGTGCAGCCAACAGTAACAGCCTGGTTGATCAGGCTCTGATCCACCAGGAGGCCTTGTCACAGACCGGGCCGTGGGGGCTGGAGTTTTGAGACTCTATGACCGCAGGTTCAATCCCGGCCGGGGGTATGGTTTAATAGTTGTTTACGTCTGTAGGGTCACCACCTTGTATATTGGTGTAACCCTTGCTGTCTTGAGTAGTGTCGGGAAGGTGCTAGTTTCTAGTGACTTGTTAAAACGTAATGTAATAGCATGCGAAAGGACATGGGCCGCTCGCTTGTACAATAATGGTGGGACGTGAGACACATTCCCCGTGTTATTTTTAAGTGACTATGATCGCGGTGACTTCCGTGGGCTCAGTTGGTACAAGATAGAAGGAATTTGGGAAATTCCCATCTAGGTAGTCCCCGGCATGGGCATTGGTACATGGGATTTTACTGGCGAGATTAGATCCTATGTTTGAGAAGAAGTACTTTATCTTGTTATCTGTATCAGTGGGATGCAGTGGTGTTTCATGAGATTTAGTTAGAACAATATTCTTGTTTTTTTCAGTTCGTGGGTCCCCAGAATCTGGGAAAGTGTTTTCCAGGTCTTTTTTATATCTCCTCTTGTGTCAGTGAATCTGCTGTACCTGGAGTTTACCTGGAGAGAGTTCCGGGGGTCAACGCCCCCACGGCCCGGTCTGTGACCAGGCCTCCTGGTGGATCAGAGCCTGATCAACCAGGCTGTTGCTGCTGGCTGCACGCAAACCAACGTACGAGCCACAGCCCGGCTGATCAGGAACTGACTTTAGGTGCTTGTCCAGTGCCAGCTTGAAGACTGCCAGGGGTCTGTTGGTAATCCCCCCTTATGTGTGCTGGGAGGCAGTTGAACAGTCTCGGGCCCCTGACACTTATTGTATGGTCTCTTAATGTGCTAGTGACACCCCTGCTTTTCATTGGGGGGATGGTGCATCGTCTGCCAAGTCTTTTGCTTTCGTAGTGAGTGATTTTCGTGTGCAAGTTCGGTACTAGTCCCTCTAGGATTTTCCAGGTGTATATAATCATGTATCTCTCCCTCCTGCGTTCCAGGGAATACAGGTTTAGGAACCTCAAGCGCTCCCAGTAATTGAGGTGTTTTATCTCCGTTATGCGCGCCGTGAAAGTTCTCTGTACATTTTCTAGGTCGGCAATTTCACCTGCCTTAAAAGGTGCTGTTAGTGTGCAGCAATATTCCAGCCTAGATAGAACAAGTGACCTGAAGAGTGTCATCATGGGCTTGGCCTCCCTAGTTTTGAAGGTTCTCATTATCCACCCTGTCATTTTTCTAGCAGATGCGATTGATACAATGTTATGGTCCTTGAAAGTGAGATCCTCTGACATGATCACTCCCAGGTCTTTGACGTTGGTGTTTCGCTCTATTTTGTGGCCAGAATTTGTTTTGTACTCTGATGAAGGTGTTTTATCTCCGTTATGCGCGCCGTGAAAGTTCTCTGTACATTTTCTAGGTCGGCAATTTCACCTGCCTTAAAAGGTGCTGTTAGTGTGCAGCAATATTCCAGCCTAGATAGAACAAGTGACCTGAAGAGTGTCATCATGGGCTTGGCCTCCCTAGTTTTGAAGGTTCTCATTATCCACCCTGTCATTTTTCTAGCAGATGCGATTGATACAATGTTATGGTCCTTGAAAGTGAGATCCTCTGACATGATCACTCCCAGGTCTTTGACATTGGTGTTTCGCTCTATTTTGTGGCCAGAATTTGTTTTGTACTCTGATGAAGATTTAATTTCCTCATGTTTACCATATCTGAGTATTTGAAATTTCTCATCGTTGAACTTCATATTGTTTTCTGCAGCCCACTGAAAGATTTGGTTGATGTCCGCCTGGAGCCTTGCAGTGTCTGCAATGGAAGACACTGTCATGCAGATTCGGGTGTCATCTGCAAAGGAAGACACGGTGCTGTGGCTGACATCCTTGTCTATGTCGGATATGAGGATGAGGAACAAGATGGGAGCGAGTACTGTGCCTTGTGGAACAGAGCTTTTCACCGTAGCTGCCTCGGACTTTACTCTGTTGACGACTACTCTCTGTGTTCTGTTAGTGAGGAAATTATAGATCCATTGACCGACTTTTCCTGTTATTCCTTTAGCACGCATTTTGTGCGCTATTACGCCATGGTCACACTTGTCGAAGGTTTTTGGAAAGTCTGTATATATTACATCTGCATTCTTTTTGTCTTCTAGTGCATTTAGGACCTTGTCGTAGTGATCCAATAGTTGAGACAGACAGGAGCGACCTGTTCTAAACCCATGTTGCCCTGGGTTGTGTAACTGATGGGTTTCTAGATGGGTGGTGATCTTGCTTCTTAGGACCCTTTCAAAGATTTTTATATGGGATGTTAGTGCTATTGGTCTGTAGTTCTTTGCTGTTGCTTTACTGCCCCCTTTGTGGAGTGGGGCTATGTCTGTTGTTTTTAGTAACTGTGGGATGACCCCCGTGTCCATGCTCCCTCTCCATAGGATGGAAAAGGCTCGTGCTATTGGTCTGTAGTTCTTTGCTGTTGCTTTACTGCCCCCTTTGTGGAGTGGGGCTATGTCTGTTGTTTTTAGTAACTGTGGGACGACCCCCGTGTCCATGCTCCCTCTCCATAGGATGGAAAAGGCTCGTGATAGGGGCTTCTTGCAGTTCTTGATGAACACAGAGTTCCATGAGTCTGGCCCTGGGGCAGAGTGCATGGGCATGTCATTTATCGCCTGTTCGAAGTCATTTGGCGTCAGGATAACATCGGATAGGCTTGTGTTAATCAAATTTTGTGGCTCTCTCATAAAAAATTCATTTTGATCTTCGACTCTCAGTCTGGTTAGCGGCTTGCTAAAAACTGAGTCATATTGGGACTTGAGTAGCTCACTCATTTCCTTGCTGTCATCTGTGTAGGACCCATCTTGTTTAAGTAGGGGCCCAATACTGGACGTTGTTCTCGATTTTGATTTGGCATAGGAGAAGAAATACTTTGGGTTTCTTTCGATTTCATTTATGGCTTTTAGTTCTTCCCACGATTCCTGACTCCTAAAGGATTCTTTTAGCTTAAGTTCGATGCTTGCTATTTCTCTGACCAGTGTCTCCCTACGCATTTCAGATATATTGACCTCTTTTAGCCGCTCTGTTATTCTTTTCCGTCGCCTGTAAAGGGAGCGCCTGTCTCTTTCTATTTTACATCTACTCCTCCTTTTTCTTAGAGGAATAAGCCTTGTGCATACATCGAGTGCCACCGAGTTAATCTGTTCTAGGCATAAGTTGGGGTCTGTGTTGCTTAGTGTATCTTCCCAGCTTATATCGGTTAGGACTTGGTTTACTTGGTCCCACTTTATGTTTTTGTTATTGAAGTTGAATTTGGTGAATGCTCCCTCGTGAATAGTCTCATTTTGTCGGTCTGGGGTTCCACGCATACATGTCTGAACCTCAATTATGTTGTGATCTGAGTATATTGTTTTTGATATGGTGACATTTCTTATCAGATCATCATTGTTAGTGAAGATGAGGTCTAGTGTATTCTCCAGTCTAGTAGGCTCTATTATTTGCTGGTTTAAATTGAATTTTGTGCAGAGATTTAAAAGCTCGTGCGAGTGTGAGTTTTCATCAGAGCTGCCTCCTGGTGTTATTACTGCAACAATATTATTTGCTATATTCCTCCATTTTAGGTGCCTTAAGTTGAAATCCCCCAGGAGCAAGATGTTGGGTGCAGGAGCTGGAAGATTTTCCAGACAGTGGTCAATTTTTAACAGCTGTTCCTGGAATTGCTGGGATGTTGCATCCGGAGGCTTGTAGACTACCACAATGACTAGGTTTTGGTTCTCGACCTTTACTGCTAAAACTTCCACTACATCATTTGAGGCATTAAGCAGTTCTGTGCAAACAAGTGACTCTGCAATGTACAGGCCAACCCCCCCCTTTTGCCTGTTCACTCTGTCACATCTGTATAGGTTGTAACCTGGGATCCATATTTCGTTGTCCAAGTGATCCTTTATGTTCCCGACTACCTGGACAAAATCTCCAGCTTCACCATTTCTGTCTCCCAGGACAGCATCTCCAGCTTCACCATTACTGTCTCCCAGGACAGCACCTCCAGCTTCACCATTACTGTCTCCCAGGACAGCACCTCCAGCTTCACCATTACTGTCTCCCAGGACAGCACCTCCAGCTTCACCATTACTGTCTCCCAGGACAGCACTATCAGCCCCACATTTACTGACTACCAGGACTTCATCTCCAGCCTTACAGTTTCTGACTACATGGCCAGTATCAAGGGCAGTACCATTCAGCACAGACTTTTTATGTTCCCATCTGTTGTAGAAAGCTTCCAGGTTGTCTATGAAAGCAGCTTTGATGTTGTCCTCTTTTAATACCCTTGTGATTTTAGTCCACAGATTTATCTCATTTGGGCATACCCAAATACATTTCCCTGTTTTAACACTGCTTGTAGCTAGTTCTTGGATATCTGCACAAGGGGCGTGACACCAATTTCCACACAAATGACAATTTATCCATGTGGAAGCCCGTTTGTTTGACTGACCACAGACTACACACAGCTTCATAATGATTTGAATGGTTGATTTACTCAATTCTACTAGCAACCTCTTGAATATTCTATTAATAACCTCCTTAAATGAAGCTCTAGCTATTTGTATTTCTGTTTCTAACTGTTTTTGTATATTGGACAGCTTACCGTGCACGTTCCTGATATATATTTAATGTTTGTGTTTATAAGGGCGCCTACAACCCCATCCGTTTACAGTCTGCTTTATTGTCCAACGAAACCGTTTGAAACCAGTCAAGGGTTCGGACCAGTCAAGGGTTCGGACCAGTCAAGGGTTCGGACCAGTCGATCTGATCTGATCAGTGGGTCGCTCATTTAAAACATACTGGTCGGTGATTTGGGCTAACACATGAAGGATCTACTGGAAATTATCTACCCGAGTAATATGTGATTTGATTGATACAAAAGTATAACTTGCGTGTTGAAGAAACCGGTGATTTCTGGCAGCTCCTACAATGACGAACGGTCGACCTCAACCCTTGTTTATCAATCGCTGTATCTAGCTTTTCTATTTTTTTTCCGTCTCCACCACAATAAATGCTATATTATCACTATAGTTGGCTGGTGGAAATTTTGGAGGAAGGACGCTTGTTCTGTAGTAAAATTTGCTTCTGGTTGTGTATATTGCGACCGCTGGTAACTACAGGTTATATGAAATTCACAGTATACGTCTGGTATTTCAAGAAAAAAGAAACTAATGAAAGTCACTCCACTCCACTAAGTACCATTATAATACTGGTTAGTTGCTACTACAACACTGTATTCTGCTATTCACTGGTATCACTAGATTATATGCGAGTACACTAGCAAGCCAGGAAGATTATTAAAAACAGCTGACCTGTGGCAAGTTTCTGGCGACTTCTGGCACCAGCCTCTATAGGCTTATCACTTCATTTACAAATTCACCTGTTTTCAAATGACACTTTAGCCTTTATCAACAATATACTAGGGAGCCACTGTAGTATACACTATACACTATGTATACTCAATGTTATCAGGGAGACTTTCTTTCCTCTGACACGAAAAGTTCAATTATTATTATTTTTTTCACACGGGACACAGGCCTATGATTCCCCTCTGGCAGTAAACTCTGCTAGGTAGTGCACACTAATTCTCCTTTTTTGACTCAGTATATAATGTTTTCCGCCCAAGATTGGTTCCAGGCGCTAGAGGGATGTATCGTATAGGATTGATGACACAAATTAAAGTTCTAGCACGTAAGAGCGACCGTGAAAACACCAGAAAACCCGGAGCACAACGAGGCACACTGACACTCTGTCACGCTGACTCCCGAAGGTAGTACAGTTGTTTGGCTTTCTTTATTAATTTGGTGAGAACTGTTGAATATTGTTTAAGAATATCTTTGTGTATTAAGCCCTGTCTATATTGCTTTTCATATCGGTGTTTCTTATCAATGGATTTCAGAATGCTGCTGGTTAGCCATGGGCAACCAAGCCGTTTATTCCTGGACCTGGAGTTTACCTGGAGAGAGTTCCGGGGGTCAACGCCCCCGCGGCCCGGTCTGTGACCAGGCCTCCTGGTGGATCAGAGCCTGATCAACCAGGCTGTTGCTGCTGGCTGCACGCAAACCAACGTACGAGCCACAGCCCGGCTGATCAGGAACTGACTTTAGGTGCTTGTCCAGTGCCAGCTTGAAGACTGCCAGGGGTCTGTTGGTAATCCCCCTTATGTGTGCTGGGAGGCAGTTGAACAGTCTCGGGCCCCTGACACTTATTGTATGGTCTCTTAACGTGCTAGTGACACCCCTGCTTTTCATTGGGGGTGATCTGTTTCGTTTTTATAGGACAATGTTTGTTGTATAGTCTAAGTATTTTGTTAAGAAAAATGTCTGTCCAATCGTCAATAACATTGGCATTGGAGAATTCTGTAGGCCAGTCAAGTCTCTAGGTCTGCTGTGAAATTCCTTATTGAGGCCTCGTCATGGAGTCTAAATGAAACTTTGTTGTATTCGAGTGGTGGGTTGGGTAGTGGTCAGTAGCGCTGTCTGTGATTATCCCATATGTGGTCTATTATGGTTGCACTTGTCTCAGTCAGCCTGGTTGGTTTAGTTATTGTTGGTATGAGAAGTGCGTTGTTCATGTTGTTGATGAAATCAGTTACAGTCTGATCATCTGGTAGGCCAATGTTGATATTGAAGTGTTTGTTCATTTGTCTGTTTGTTATTAGTGACTTTAGATTCTCACTGAAGTTTGGGATGTTTGGTCATAGTTATAACCATTTTATACACCTATACATTTATATACAGACCTGTACACCTCTCAATGCATATATCCAGTGCAAATATATATA
>NC_091360.1:0-52500 GCF_038502225.1 Cherax quadricarinatus | reverse complement strand
ACCCAAGGCAAACATGCACCAACAGGGAATACAGTCACAGAAACCCAAAGCAAACGGAAACCAAGCCTGTGCACATACTATGCACTTGGTATCTGCAGGCATGGGAAATCTGGAAAAACAGATGGGACGTGCAACTATGACCATCCTAGAAAATGCCGTGCCCATATGACAACAAGAAAATGCAAACTCCCTTCCTATAAGCTTTTTCACCCTGAAATGTGTCCCTCTTCAGTGCAGGAAAGACTATGCTATAACTTAAATTGCCAGGCACACCATCTAAAGGGGACAAAAAGATACAAAACATCCAGGCCATGGGAAAACCTGGGTAGCCACAGCCACTCAAGAGGGAGAGGTTTTTTAGTGCCAGGAAGAAAAAAAAACTGGCAGGAAATGGCAGAAATCGTACACCAAATCCAGTCATTCCTGGAGTGGAACCACAGTCGATTGCCTCCACTCAATACCAACAGATACAGATACTAATGCCGAAACCCCCCCCAGTACCAACAATACCAACAGTCCGATGACATTGTTCTTTGCAAATATACAGGGTCTAAAGCCAGCAACAAACAACAAAATACCTTTCATCCGTGGACTGCTTGCAGAGGCAAAGGCAATGTTTGCGGCTTTCACCGAGACCCACATAAAGGATCACTTGGACAACGAAATATGGATCCCAGTTTACAACCTATACAGATGCGACAGAGTGAACAAGCAAAAGGAGGGGGGGGGGGGGTTGGCCTGAACATTGCAGAGTCACTTGTGTGCATAGAACTGCTTAATGTCTCAAATGATGTAGTGGAAGTTTTAGCAGTAAAGATCGAGAACCAAAACCTAGTCATTGTGGTAGTCTACAAGCCTCCGGATGCAACATCCCAGCAATTCCAGGAACAGCTGTTAAAAATTGACCACAGTCTGGAAAATCTGCCAGCTCCTGCACCCACCATCTTGCTCCTGGGGGATTTCAACTTAAGGCACCTAAAATGGAGGTATATAGCAAATAATATTGTTGCAGTAATAACACCAGGAGGCAGCTCTGATGAAAACTCACACTCAAACGAGCTTTTAAATCTCTGCACAAAATTCAATTTAAACCAGCAAATAATAGAGCCTACTAGACTGGAGAATACACTAGACCTCATCTTCACTAACAATGATGATCTGATACGAAATGTCACCATATCAAAAACAATATACTCAGCTCACAACATAATTGAGGTTCAGACATGTATGCGCAGAGCCCCAGACTGGCATAATGAGATTAGCCACGAGGGAGCATTCACCAAATTCAACTTCAATAACAAAAACATAAAGTGGGACCAAGTAAACCAAATCCTAACTGATATAAGCTGGGAAGATATACTAAGCAACACAGACCCCAACTTATGCCTAGAACAGATTAACTCGGTGGCGCTCGATGTATGCACAAGGCTTATTCCTCTAAGAAAAAGGAGGAGTAGATGTAAAATAGAAAGGGACAGGCGCTCCTTTTACAGGCGACGGAAAAGAATAACAGAGCGGCTAAAAGAGGTCAATATATCTGAAATGCGTAGGGAGACACTGGTCAGAGAAATAGCAAGCATCGAACTTAAGCTAAAGGAATCTTATAGGAGTCAGGAATCGCGGGAAGAACTAAAAGCCATAAGTGAAATCGAAAGAAACCCAAAGTATTTCTTCTCCTATGCCAAATCAAAGTCGAGAACAACGTCCAGTATTGGGCCCCTACTTAAACAAGATGGGTCCTACACAGATGACAGCAAGGAAATGAGTGAGCTACTCAAGTCCCAGTATGACTCAGTTTTTAGCAAGCCGCTAACCAGACTGAGAGTCGAAGATCAAAACGAATTTTTTATGAGAGAGCCATAGAATTTGGTTAACACAAGCCTATCTGATGTTATCCTGACGCCAAATGACTTCGAACAGGCGATAAATGACATGCCCATGCACTCTGCCCCAGGGCCAAACTCAAGGAACTCCGTGTTCATCAAGAACTGCAAGAAGCCCCTATCACGAGCTTTTACCATCCTATGGAGAGGGAGCATGGACACGGGGGTCGTCCCACAGTTACTAAAAAAACAGACATAGCCCCACTCCACAAAGGGGGCAGTAAAGCAACAGCAAAAATCTACAGACTATCGGTCTGTAGTTTTTTGCTGTTGCACTAACATCCCATATCATAAAAATCTTTGAAAGGGTCCTAAGAAGCAAGATCACCACACATCAATTACACAACCCAGGGCAACATGGGTTTAGAACAGGTCGCTCCTGTCTGTCTCAACTATTGGATCACTACGACAAGGTCCTAGATGCACTAGAAGACAAAAAGAATGCAGATGTAATATATACAGACTTTGTAAAAGCCTTCGACAAGTGTGACCATGGCGTAATAGCGCACAAAATGCGTGCTAAAGGAATAACGGGAAAAGTCGGTCGATGGATCTATAATTTCCTCACTAACAGAACACACAGAGTAGTAGTCAACAGAGTAAAGTCCGAGGCAGCTACGGTGAAAAGCTCTGTTCCACAAGGCACAGTACTTGCTCCCATCTTATTCCTCATCCTCATACCTTACATAGACAAGGATGTCAGCCACAGCACCGTGTCTTCCTTTGCAGATGAAACCCGAATCTGCATAACAGTGTCCTCCATTGCAGACACTGCAAGGCTCCAGGCGGACATCAACCAAATCTTTCAGTGGGCTGCAGAAAACAATATGAAGTTTAACGATGAGAAATTTCAATTACTCAGATATGGCAAACACGAGAAAATTAAATCTTCATCAGAGTACAAAACAAATTCTGGCCACAAAATAGAGCGAAACACCAATGTCAAAGACCTGGGAGTGATCATGTCGGAGGATCTCACTTTCAAGGACCATAACATTGTATCAATCGCACCTGCTAGAAAAATGACAGGATGGATAATAAGAACCATCAAAACTAGGGAGGCCAAGCCCATGATGACACTCTTCAGGTCACTTGTTCTATTTAGGCTGGAATATTGCTGCACACTAACAGCACCTTTCAAGGCAGGTGAAATTGCCGACCTAGAAAATGTACAGAGAACCTTCATGGCGCGCATAACGGAGATAAAAAACCTCAATTACTGGGAGCGCTTGAGGTTCCTAAACCTGTATTCCCTGGAATGCAGGCGGGAGAGATACATGATTATATACTCCTGGAAAATCCTAGAGGGAGTAGTACCGAACTTGCACACGAAAATCACTCACTACGAAAGCAAAAGACTTGGCAGACGATGCAACATCCCTCCAATGAAAAGCAGGGGTGTCACTAGCACGTTAAGAGACCATACAATAAGTGTCAGGGGCCCAAGACTGTTCAACTGCCTCCCAGCATACATAAGGGGGATTACCAACAGACCCTTGGCAGTCTTCAAGCTGGCACTGGACAAGCACCTAAAGTCGGTTCCTGACCAACCGGGCTGTGGCTCGTACGTTGGTTTGCGTGCAGCCAGCAGTAACAGCCTAGTTGATCAGGCTCTGATCCACCAGGAGGCCTGGTCATAGACCGGGCTGCGGGGGCGTTGACCCCCGGAACTCTCTCCAGGTAAACTCCAGGTAATACCAACTTACCTCATAATTTTGTAATATTTTAAACTTAAGATTTAATATAAGTCTGCCTGAAATGCCTAGCCATGCTAGGTGTTCTAGTGGTACACTCTGTAATTATTATTTTACTACATGTAAACCACACAATAACCAAATTCTGTAAACTCAGCATTGTAATCCTCATAGAGAATAAACTTTGAAGGTATGCAATATAGAACTATGCCCTTTGGTTTGGTAACTGCCTGTGCTACCTACGTGAGACTGATGAGAAAGGTCTTGGGTAATATGCCAAATGGTTCAGTTTATTTTGATAGCATTTACGTAATGATATCCACCTGGGGCGAACATATCCAAACATTAACATCAGTTTTGCGTAGGTTATGCTCACATGGCTTCACTCCCAAGCCGAGGAAATGCTTCCTTGGGTATAACAAGATTAGATATCTTGGGCTGATACTTTCTAATAACTCTCTGCAGCCTCTCCCCAGTAAGGTCAAAGCTTTATTAGAATTTAAATTCCCCTAAACCAAGAAGCTCATGTGTAGCTTTCTTGGTTCTGTAAATTTTTATGCACAGTTTATCCCGAACCTTACTGATCTTACAGGCATCTTATCCGACTTCCTTAAAAAGTCTGTGAAGGAACCTCTTGAACTTTCTGACGTAGCTCGGGAAAAGTTTAATGAGATTAAAAGTATCTTTTCGAAACACCCTATACTTAAGATTCCAGATGTTAATAAAACATTTTGTTTAAGAACTGATGCCTCCAATACTGGCTTAGGTGCGGTGCTACTACAATACCATGATGGTACTCCCTTCCCTGTATGCTTCCTAAGCTGGAAACTCCTTCCCGCAGAAACGAGATACTCCACCATAGAAAAGGAATGTTTGGCCCTTGTGTGGGGTATCTCCAAACTTAAATTTTATTTGCTGGGAAAAGAATTCATTTTAGAAACGGACCACAAACCTTTGATATACCTAGAAACTTTTAAGGGAACCAACAGTCGCCTCTTGAGGTGGACATTGGCACTCCAGGCTTTTAAGTTCCATATTGTGTATATCAGTGGTTCATCCAATTATTTCTCTGACTGGTTAAGTCATGACAGTCAGTAGAAGATTTGTTGCCTTATGCAGCTTCCACATGTTAGAACTTTTTCCTCGCCTATTCTTCTTATACTCCTTGACTATAAGTCTTGGTATGGGGGAGTGTGAGGGAAAAGTTTAATAGATAGGAGTAGCGAGGGAGTGTATAGTAATAATAGCTTCATTGCCGGCTACTTGTTAAGGTAGGGTAAGTCCAGCTCCCGCTATCCCCCCCCTTTTTTTTCCCCTTCCCGAAAGTGATAGTTTGATTGCCGGCTGCTTGTTAAGGTAGGGTCAGTCTAGCTCCCGCTATCCCTTCCCCTCCCTCTCCCCCCCCCGAAAGGTGACGTGTGGGGCTCCGGTCAAACAGTAAATCACTCGACTCACAGCTCCCAACACTACTGTGGAAAATTTTTAATTTTCCGAAACTATAGCGCCTAATAGGTGTTTTATGTGCCGATATGAGTCAAAATGTATTTGAAAATGGAGTAGAACCAAGAGTTCCCTTGGCGCATGCGCGGATGTGCGGGGGAGGCAGAGGCGGATTGTTTTGAATGGTGGTGAGGAAGCTGGGAAAACATGGAACCACGAAATTGACATTCACGGTGGCCTAAGGATTAATATAGGCCTCATTTCATAATAAGAAGTGTCGTAACTGTTCCTGGTGGAGAGTGAGGGAACGTGATTTACGGGACCACGATAATAGAATGGTAAAAGTGTGATAAGAGTAGGACCGGGTGACTGACGCGTCACAATGGACTGTGTCCTGGGGAAAATTACCCTTGGTTTAATCATCACTCATCGGTCTCAGATCTTAATGGAGTGACCTCTAGTTTGTATAATAGTTATGAGACGTTAAATCGTCTTGTGAATAGTAATGTAATCAGTGATAATAACATTGAGTTAAGAGAAAGCGAGATGTGGAATAGAGTGCCCTGCTCCGAGTGAACGTGTGACTCTCGTAACGGGGATAATGGAGATTTATAGAATCACGACTTCTAACCGGGATGATCCGACGGATACCTCGTCCTGCCGGAATGAGAACCGTGTCGGTGTAGCAGGACATCGAAACTGAGGTAGTGAATGGAAGAAATAAGGAGTATCAATCACCCACAGTTAAGTAACCCTTCTAGTTATAGCAACCTTAGGCTGGCCAGTTGTGGTATGTTATAATTAGATAGGTTATGAGTGATCCAGCTACATCAAGTGACCACCGGAGAACAGCTGGTAAGTGGTGGGATTATGTATAAATGCTTTTCCTTGATGGATGTATCCATGTGTATCTTACCCCCCCCCTCATTCAGCTAAACTAATATAATCTATACAGTCCACAATTAATTAGTAGCACCGTACTTGTGGGTGCTATCCAATCCATACTGGTCTCGGATAGATATGGATAAGATTGTGAGGCCGAAGGAATCACTTGCCGCGACCAGGGGTGGTTAAGTTTTCTCACATGTCTACACGGGGTGACTACGGTAAACATACAGTTAAGCACCCTAGGAAATTTTCCATATCTGCCCGCTGGTCCTTCGTGAACCGGATGCAATCAGTGAAAAAAGTAATTGAATTAATTACTTAATAATTAAGTGACTGATTGAAGGAAGTCGGTGTAGGGTGCACAAGTTTAATCGATCGTGTGATGGATGATAATTAGCCCAATAAATTGCTAGCACATGGGTGGCTAGGATTTATACAAGAGTAAAGTGCAAGAATTACTCTTATAAGGCGTCTACTTAAGTAGTATAATGGGTGATTATTAATTCCCTAACCATGGCTGGGTCTGAGGAAGTTAGTGCGACTGGCAAGTCCATGGATGCCAAAGCAAAGAAAGCGTCACTACAAGCTCGGAAGGGTCATGTTACTAAATCATACAAGAAGTGTATGGAGTTAATGAAACAAGAAACGGTAAACCCTGATGAATTAAAGCTACACCTAGATGCCTTAGGAAATAGATATGAGTCATATAGATTGTGGTTTAAAGACTATGAAAAAGAGCTGCTAGAGAATTGTGCAGATGATGCTGAAAGGGAGCGACTGCTGGATGAACATTATGAAGTGGAGGACAACATTGTGTCCTGCAAAACTAAGGCTTTGGAGAAGGTAAAGGGTGTAAACAATGTTGTTGGTCAACCTAGTAAGGAAAGTCAGAGACATCTACCAAAACTCCCAGAATTATGTATGCCTGTGTTTAATCCGGGAGAACACTGGGAGGAGTTTTGGTCTATCTTTAAAGCAGTCGTACATGATAGGAGTGATCTTGCAAGTGTTACCAAATTATGCTATTTAAAGGGACAAGTAAGGGGAGATGCGCATGTTCTCATACAAGCATTCCCAAATGTAGATGACTCCTATAGTGAGGCAGTTGACTTGTTGGAGGTCACTTACGGTAACTTGGAGCAAAGTAGGCTGGACCTAGTGGCTAATTTGGCTAATCTGAAGACTCCAGATCACAACCGCAACAGTTTACAGCAATTTAGGATCAAACTAGAAAGCACTCTTAAGACCTTGAGTAATAAATATGATCTGGAGGGAGCAGAGTGGTTGTTGAGTGCCTTGATTCAGAATAAATTGAACCACAAGACCATAGAGTGGTTATCTAACAGATATCACAAGGGTTACTTCAGGTTGGAAGAAATAAGAGTGGGACTGCAAGAGCTAATTGTCCAACTGCAGATCAGCCAACCCATTACCTCTAGGAATACCACGTCTACAGACCCCAGTGCACCTGCCAAGTTCCACAAAGGGAAACCTTATCCTAATATCAATAATCCTAAGCCACCTACTACACGGGGTTACGTAGGCACGTATCAAGTGACAGGTGCCAGTTATAGTGGTTCTCCACCTCCAAGCAAGAGGAGGAAGTACCACAATAAGGGTAGCCCAGTTGATAAGAGGTCAGGCAAAGAAAGGAGAGATTGTATCTTCTGCAACGGTACTCATTTCTCTAAGAACTGTAATGCCTATAATTCATGGGATGTTAAAGTGGAAAGATTGGAAGAGCTTGCTAGATGTATCAGGTGTCTAGGAAATCATAATGTAAGGGATTGCCGTGCTAACTTGCACTATTGTTATCAGTGTAACAAGGGAAGACACCACATAGCTATGTGTAAGGGCAGATCTAATCGTAATGATGGTAACAATAGTACTGATAGTGATAATAACCCAGACACAACAGTAGCCCACGTAAAGATTGCAGCTAACGTCGGTAATGATGGCCTAGCTGAGGTAGCTTTGCCTGTGTTGGATGTGGTGATTAATGATAAACGGCGTAAATCCAAAACTGTAACAGCATTACTGGATCAGGGATCACAACGTACCTTCATAAAACGTAACTGCCTTAATGGGATGAAGGTACAAATGGGAGATCCTGCTATACTCAAGCTATCTGGCTTTCTCTCGAATAAGAAGGCCCAGTCATACGACACTGTTTATGTAACTGTCTGGCTGGGCAATGAGAGAAAACGTATTAATGCCGTAATTGTGGATAGGCTCCCAGAGAAAATATCTACCATAGGGCTTGGTAACGCTACTGAAAGGCTTTCGAGTAAGGTAGATTTGGCACCTTCTGGTATAAATAATGATTCGGTGGGGCCAATAGATATTTTGATAGGTAGTGACCATTATGCCACCTTTGTAAAGGGTATGACAAAGAAATGCGGAGTCACCCTTCTAAGGACCGCCGGAGGTCATGTGATGTATGGCAGGCTTCCTCGTACCAATAATGAATGACTGGAGGAATCCATAAATACAGTTACGGTGTGTCTTACTCATGAAGTATCACCCCAGTGTAAATATACTTCAATAGAGGATGAAGTTGAACCTGTGTATAAATTATGGGAATTGGACAGCATAGGGATCAATGTAAATGAAGAAAGTCCAGATGATTCCTTTACTCAAGAACAATACCAGAAGGATGTTAAATTTGAATCTGGACAATACTGGGTGAGACTTCCGTGGAAGCTGAACCATCCAGACCTACCAACTAATTACCGGATGGCGTATGGACAATTAAAGGCTCAGCTCCACGAATTGAGCAAGACACCAGAACTGTTGACTGCTTACGATGATATAATTAATGAGCAGTTAAATAATAAATTCATAGAGGAGGTACCTCCCGAGCAAACCCAGATTTATGGTCACTATTTGCCACACCACGGAGTGAAGAAGGATTCTAAGACCACTCCTCTGAGGATTGTGTTTAATTGTAGTGCCAGGAGTAATAAAAGTGTACCTAGTTTGAATGACTGTTTGATGACAGGTCCGTCGTTGACGGAAAAACTGGGAGACATACTATTAAACTTCAGGGTTAAGAATTATGCCTTTACGGCAGACATAAGTAAAGCTTTCCTGAGAGTGGGTCTGCAGGAGGCTGACCGGGATTGCACTAGGTTCTTATGGCCCGAGAATCCTGGTGACCCACTTAGTCCCCTGAAGACTTTTCGCTTCAGGAGTGTATTGTTTGGTGCTACCTCCAGTCCGTTCCTACTCCAGGCAACGATAAATGCACACCTTAAGCGTACGGGTGGTCCACTGAGTGGAGTAATGGGTAAACAATTTTATATGGACAATTTCCTGGGGGTGACGTCTACTGAAGAGGAACTAATGAGCATATACGCAGGGGCTAATGAAATAATGCAAGGTGCAAATATGCCCCTGAGGGAATGGAACAGTAATTCGTCCAGTTTAAGAGTTCAAATAAATAAAGACAACCCTGGAGTTGAAGTGTCCAAATATAGTAATGTGCTGGGACTGACTTGGGACACAGAGGGAGACTTGTTATCGTTAAAGCCTAATGACTACAGCATGCCCAATAAATTAACCAAGAGAGTCTTGCTTGCAGAAGTTTCAAAATGCTTCGATCCACTAGGCTTAGTGTCCCCACTTACCATAAGAGGAAAATTGTTGATACAAGAAGCATGGAAGCTTAAGTGTGCTTGGGATGAAACCCTACCTGAGGAATTTGTTGAAAGGTGGGAAGAACTAATAGGGGAATATGTAAAATTACCAATGTTGAAGTTCCCCCGTAATGTGGCCAGTCAAGAGGGAGAAAATGTACTCCACATTTTTTGCGATGCTTCGAAATTAGCATATGGAGCAGTCGCTTACCTTCAATGTAATAGTGCCATTTCTCTTGTTATGTCTAAGGCTAAGGTGGCTCCAATCAAATCACGCACCTTACCTCAGTTGGAATTAACGGCCATTTATGTAGGTGTCAAATTAGCCAATTATATAAGAAATAAATTGCGAGAGATAAATATCAGCGACACCGTAATTTGGTCTGATAACGAGGTATCCTTACAATGGATTCGTAATGGTAACAGTAAGATTGTGTATGTACAAAACAGAGTTGCTGAAATCAATCAAATGCAGGAGAAACATCACAGTTTGGGTCAGCATATGTTAACCTTTAATCACATTCCTGGTGACGAGAACCCAGCTGACTTCTTGTCTCGAGGCTTGACTTATGAAAAGTTTGTGAGTGCTTTATCGTGGTTTAAAGGGCCAAGTTGGCTGGTGGACAAAATTAACTGGCCGGTGCAAAAGGCACATATTGCTCCTGTCGAAATTACGGTGAGCACCGCTCCGGTCAGTAGTCCCTCCTTAGCCATTGATATGAACAGGTATTCTTCCTTACCTAAGCTGATTAGTGTGACCAGGTTAGTGTTTAAATTCATAAGTAAGATGAATATCTCACATAATTTTCCCCATCCCCTGAAATACTGGCTACAGAGGGTACAAGAAGAAACCTACAGGGATGAGATTAAATTCATGATGGACGGAAAAATTGTGAAAGGCTCAATAATAGAAAAGCTGGGGCTGTATTTAGAGGATGATGTAATTAGGTGCAGAGGCAGGTTACAAAATGCTGAATTGGGGGAATATGCTAAGCACCCTATCTTGCTGCCCAAAACTCATCACCTGACAACCTTGATTGTCTTTAATGCCCATAATAACGTGATGCACGGTGGGGTACAGGATACCTTAAACTGTATTCGGGAAACCTTCTGGATTCCACAAGGACGGCAAAGTGTACAGGGGGTTATCAAGTCGTGTGTAATATGTCGCCGGGTGGATGCCAGAACCTACATGTACCCAGGTCCTCCACCATTGCCCAAGGAACGCGTGCAGTTGGTAAAACCATTTGATGTGACCGGAGTGGACTATAGTGGGCCAATCATTTTGACGGGTACTTCAGATGGTGTCCCCTTGAAGGTGTATGTATGTCTATTTACTTGTACAGCTACTAGGGCTGTTCATCTAGAAGTGGCTCAGGACTTGTCTGCAGAACAGTTCATACAGCTGTTCCGGAAATTTGCAGCTAGACGATCCTGTCCAAGATTGATGATCTCAGATAATGCCACCAATTTTGTAGCGGGTGCTCAACACTTGATGAAATTAAATAAGAGTGATGATGTACAGTCTTTGTTGACCCAGCGAGGGTGTGTCTGGAAATTTATTACTCCCAGAGCCCCCTGGCAGGGAGGACTGTACGAAAGAATGATAGGTACAGTGAAAAGATGTCTTCGTAAGGTGCTACACAGGAAGAGAATTGATTTGGAGGAGTTCCGGGCAGTGTTGGTGGAGGCAGAGAATCGAGTGAACAATCGCCCTCTGTCATACATGAGCGACACTCCTGACGCGGAGGTACTGACTCCCTCTCACCTAATATGTGGACAAAGGTTAGAAGCTGCGCCTATCTATAGAGATAATCCCGAGGGAAGTGATGAGGATTATAATAACGTGACTGTGTTGAGTGACAAGTTCAAAATGTTAAATAAGGTAATTATTCATTGGTCTGATGTGTGGCGTAAAGAATATCTTCTTACACTACGTGAACACTTTTATGGTGCGCCAGAGGCAGTAAACCGACAGAACATTCAACCAGGTGACATTGTGTTAATTGATACTGAACAACATCGAACACTGTGGCCTCTGGGCAAGGTAGTTACATTATACCCAGATGCACAAGGTGTTGTCAGAAACGTCAAAGTGTTGTGTCGTGGTCAGGAAAGTTTGCGTACCATTAATAAATTAATTCCCTTAGAATTAAATGGTGTTCAATCCAGTGCAGATGGAAACCTAAGGGAAAGGGACACGAGTGATATTGAAGACACTGACCGGGTAATGCAAGAAGAAACTGTAGTAAGACCCACTAGGAAAACAGCAGCGCAATCTAGAGAGGGCTGGAACCGTCTCCTGGAGGAAGACGCAATTTAAGTCGTCTAACGACGACTTCCGCCCGGCCGCAGTGTGGAAAATTTTTAATTTTCCGAAACTATAGCGCCTAATAGGTGTTTTATGTGCCGATATGAGTCAAAATGTATTTGAAAATGGAGTAGAACCAAGAGTTCCCTTGGCGCATGCGCAGATGTGCGGGGGAGGCAGAGGCGGATTGTTTTGAATGGTGGTGAGGAAGCTGGGAAAACATGGAACCACGAAATTGACATTCACGGTGGCCTAAGGATTAATATAGGCCTCATTTCATAATAAGAAGTGTCGTAACTGTTCCTGGTGGAGAGTGAGGGAACGTGATTTACGGGACCACGATAATAGAATGGTAAAAGTGTGATAAGAGTAGGACCGGGTGACTGACGCGTCACAATGGACTGTGTCCTGGGGAAAATTACCCTTGGTTTAATCATCACTCATCGGTCTCAGATCTTAATGGAGTGACCTCTAGTTTGTATAATAGTTATGAGACGTTAAATCGTCTTGTGAATAGTAATGTAATCAGTGATAATAACATTGAGTTAAGAGAAAGCGAGATGTGGAATAGAGCGCCCTGCTCCGAGTGAACGTGTGACTCTCGTAACGGGGATAATGGAGATTTATAGAATCACGACTTCTAACCGGGACGATCCGATGGATACCTCGTCCTGCCGGAATGAGAACCGTGTCGGTGTAGCAGGACATCGAAACTGAGGTAGTGAATGGAAGAAATAAGGAGTATCAATCACCCACAGTTAAGTAACCCTTCTAGTTATAGCAACCTTAGGCTGGCCAGTTGTGGTATGTTATAATTAGATAGGTTATGAGTGATCCAGCTACATCAAGTGACCACCGGAGAACAGCTGGTAAGTGGTGGGATTATGTATAAATGCTTTTCCTTGATGGATGTATCCATGTGTATCTTACCCCCCCCCCTCATTCAGCTAAACTAATATAATCTATACAGTCCACAATTAATTAGTAGCACCGTACTTGTGGGTGCTATCCAATCCATACTGGTCTCGGATAGATATGGATAAGATTGTGAGGCCGAAGGAATCACTTGCCGCGACCAGGGGTGGTTAAGTTTTCTCACATGTCTACACGGGGTGACTACGGTAAACATACAGTTAAGCACCCTAGGAAATTTTCCATAACTACTGTAAGTACACGCCTGATCATATTTTAGTGGACTTATTGGTTGAAAGCTTCACTTTTGACCAATAATTAACTTAGTCCTTTCAGTCTTGATCAGTTAAATGTTTTAATAATCACCACATCTTTTAGGTATTGTACTTATCATGGAGAGTGATTTCTTAAGCAGTGGGTAATCTGTCTCTCTTTACAGCTTGGAATGACAGAGAGGGTCACCTGCCAACCAACGAGAAGAATAGAAGGAGATGGACTAACGTCCTGAGACGTCCCATGTTTAATCTACTTACCTGTTATGTAAGCCAACACAGGACCTAACCCCTCATCATAGCAGTGGTAACGAACCTGTTTTCCTGTCATCTGAAGTAATTACTCACGGCTATACTCTGTGAAGAACGAGCCGGTGGTGGTCACCAACACCTGCTACCCCCCCCCCACATCAGCAACGGCTATGATTTCAACAACACGCAGTGTCACCAACACCTGACACCCCATTACCACGATATACCTATATTAGCGTTGAATTCAAATGTAATTTTTTTCATTTCATTTTTCATTTTTCTTTCAATTAGGATACCCATTCATGTTTTATTTTACATTTTCCGTTTCTAAATAATAAAGTGTTTATCATTGTCTGTTATTATTTCGTTTTCTATTCATTAAATTTCCTGAGGAGGAGCCAGCCTTGGTAATACTGACTGAAGTTGTTACAGGGCTGAGTAAGCCTTCACAATGATTCTTAATCGTCTCATGTACAGAATTAAACAATTTTTGCCTCCCCGGTTGCATGGTTTCATGCATGGAAGGAGGGTGCATCATTGCATTACCACCTTTCTCACTCTGCACACTGGCAGCTCATACACTACCTTCCTTGACCTTAAATCTGCTTTCGATGTAGCCAGAATGGATGTTGGAGGATGGCTTCTCCGCTGGATTAAAGGCTACCTGTCAAACAGAAAGTCGTCTGTGTTGTTCCAGGGACATAGAAGTATAACTAAAGACTTTGAATTAGGAACCCCACAGGGAGGTGAGCTCAGTCCCACACTTATTCAATATTCT
Organism: Cherax quadricarinatus; assembly: GCF_038502225.1. Classification (NCBI taxonomy): domain Eukaryota; kingdom Metazoa; phylum Arthropoda; class Malacostraca; order Decapoda; family Parastacidae; genus Cherax; species Cherax quadricarinatus. Next base: position 38,432 of record NC_091360.1, on the reverse strand, counting down.
AATTAATGCCTTAATGCTATGCCTAGCCAGCCCCATCACTATATGATTAGTTTTGCTGATGATATAATGATTCACACCACCGGATTCTCCAACACCCAAAACATCCTTAACCATGTACTAGCCTCGTGTCAGGACCTGGGTTTGATAATCTCTACTGATAAAACAAAGATACTCAATAGGCGTCCTCCTAGACAGAGAGGCACAGTTCGTCGGATCCAGTTGCATGATGGGTCTCTTCTAGAATATGTAAGCAGATACAGGTATCTAGGCTTTGAGGTTCCACTGCTTGGACCTGTTGTAACGAGACTTTGTCGCCAATACAAAGAAAGACTGAGAGCACTTAGAGTTGTGGCAGGGTTTCACCCCAGGTATGGTGCTAATGTTAAAATTGTGAAAATGATGTACCTTGCTTATATTAGATCATTGGTTGATTATGCTGCACCACTACTTGCTCTTGTGTCTGACTGGAAGCTTGGAGGGCTGGAAAAACTGCAGAACAAAGCAATGAGGATCATTTTAGGATGCCCTCGCACTGCCAAAATTTTAAATATGCAAAAAGAACTTGATATCCCAAGCATTAGAGATCGTGTTACTGAAAGAAATATCCTAATTGGGGTTAATATGCTCAGGCAAGCCCATTCAAACCCCTGCACAGAAGCCCTCCAAACTTTCCTCAGCACTGGTGAACACCCCTCCAGATGGATCGAAAAAACTGGTGCCGACCTCCGCATGAATCAGATACATGATCTAAGTCAAGTAAGGCAACAGCGGCATTTCTCTGCTCCATGGGATATTACCCCATTCCAAACGACCATTCCTCCATTTCCCCCAAACTACTTCTTAAATCGCAACCAAAACTTCGCCTTGAAGCCAAACATGATGCCTTAAGCTGTATTGATAACTTAGTCACACAGCACACACTCTCGCAAATTATTTACGTTGATGGTTCTGTTCACCAATCCACTGGTGCAGCTGGTAGTGATGCTGATGTACAGTGATGGTTCTCTTAAAGAATTGGAGCACGCATTAATAATTGGGCCTCTACCCTTCAAACAGAGCTGTTTGCCATACTCCTTGCACTCAAATGTGTCCATGTATCTAAGGTTGACACTTTAATTGTAACTGATTCTGTCATCCATAAATGCTCTCAACTCATTAAGTATAAATTGTGGCATGCTTGTGTCAGAAGCCAGACACAGGTATGGTAAGATTGTGGACAGTGGGGTTAGAATGCACATGCTGTGGATTCCATCTCACATTGGTCTTCAGATGCATGATAAAACTGATAAATTGGCTAAGCTGTATGCTCTCAAAGAGGGGGTAGATTGCAATCTTGGCTTTTCAGTTAGCAGTTTGAGAACAATAATAAGAAAATAACTACAACTGAATTTTATTGATTTAAGACTCAGGGAGATTGACACCAGTGAGTCCACCTATCATCATTCTATCATGGAGGAGGAGCCACATGTCTATGGTGCATCCAACAAAATAAGCAGACTCTTGGATGTCACTTCTGCCCGGCTCCGGCTGGGTTACAAGTATCTTTGGCAGGTTAAATCATCACCACCAGATGTAGACCAAACGAAATGTAAACTTTGCCAGATGGACTATTGTTACACCTTGCGTCATTATGTACTGGAGTGCGATCAAATTAATGAATTTAGAGACAACTACTCAGAAATGTTCAAGAAATGGCAAAGTATTTTATCCACAGTGGTATATTACAGACCATTCTGGAGAAATACCCTGACTTTGCTAGCTGTAAATAAAGCATTATCACGTGTGTGTGTGTGTGTACTCACCTATTTGTGGTTGCAGGGGTCGAGTCCTAGCTCCTGGCCCCGCCTCTTCACCGCTCCATGAGCTTTATCAAACCTCGTCTTAAAACTGTGTATGGTTCCTGCCTCCACTACGTCATTTTCTAGGCTATTCCACTGCCTTACAACTCTATGACTGAAGAAATACTTCCTACTATCTCTCTGACTCATTTGTGTCTTCAACTTCCAATTGTGGCCTCTTGTTTCTGTGTCCCCTCCCTGGAACATCCTGTCCTTGTCCACCTTGTCTATTCCACGCAGTATTTTATATGTCGTTATCATGTCTCCCCTGACCCTCCTGTCCTCCAGTGTCGTCAGGCCGATTTCCCTTAATCTTTCGTCATAGGACATTCCCCTTAGCTCTGGAACTAACCTTGTTGCAAACCTTTGTACTTTCTCTAGTTTCTTGACGTGCTTTATCAAGTGCAGGTTCCAAACAGGTGCTGCATACTCCAGTATGGGCCTGACATACACGGTGTACAGTGTCTTGAATGATTCCTTACTAAGGTATCGGAATGCTGTTCTCAGGTTTGCCAGGCGCCCATATGCTGCAGCAGTTATCTGATTGATGTGTGCTTCCGGAGACATGCTCGGTGTTATACTCACCCCAAGATCTTTCTCCTTGAGTGAGGTTTGCAGTCTTTGGCCACCTAGCCTATACTCTGTCTGTGGTCTTCTGTGCCCTTCCCCTATCTTCATGACTTTGCATTTGGCAGGATTAAATTCGAGAAGCCATTTGCTGGACCAGGTGTCCAGTCTGTCCAGGTCTCTTTGAAGTCCTGCCTGGTCCTCATCAGATTTAATTCTCCTCATTAACTTCACATCATCTGCAAACAGGGACACTTCTGAGTCTAACCCTTCCGTCATGTCGTTCACATATACCAAAAATAGCACTGGTCCTAGGACCGACCCCTGTGGGACCCCGCTCGTCACAGGTGCCCACTGTGATACATCATTACGTACCATGACTCGTTGTTGCCTCCCTGTCAGGTATTCTCTGATCCACTGCAGTGCCCTTCCTGTTATATGCGCCTGATGCTCTAGCTTCTGCACTAATCTCTTGTGAGGAACTGTGTCAAAGGCCTTCTTGCAGTCCAAGAAGATGCAATCAACCCACCCCTCTCTCTCTTGTCTTACTTCTGTTATTTTATTATAAAACTCCAGAAGGTTTGTGACACAGGATTTGCCTTCCGTGAATCCGTGCTGGTTGGCATTTATACTCCTGTTCCGTTCCAGGTGCTCCACCACTCTCCTCCTGATAATCTTCTCCATAATTTTGCATACTATACACGTCAATGACACAGGTCTATAGTTTAGTGCCTCTTTTCTGTCTCCTTTTTTGAAAATGGGAACTACATTTGCCGTCTTCCATACCTCAGGTAGTTGCCCAGTTTCCAGGGATGTGTTGAAGATTGTGGTAAGTGGTACACACAACATATCTGCTCCCTCTCTAAGGACCCTGGAGTTTACCTGGAGAGAGTTTCGGGGGTCAACGCCCCCGCGGCCCGGTCTGTGACCAGGCCTCCTGGTGGATCAGCGCCTGATCAACCAGGCTGTTGCTGCTGGCTGCACGCAAACCAACGTCCGAGCCACAGCCCGGCTGATCAGGAACTGACTTTAGGTGCTTGTCCAGTGCCAGCTTGAAGACTGCCAGGGGTCTGTTGGTAATCCCCCTTATGTGTGCTGGGAGGCAGTTGAACAGTCTCGGGCCCCTGACACTTATTGTATGGTCTCTTAACGTGCTAGTGACACCCCTGCTTTTCATTGGGGGGATGGTGCATCGTCTGCCAAGTCTTTTGCTTTCGTAGTGAGTGATTTTCGTGTGCAAGTTCGGTACTAGTCCCTCTAGGATTTTCCAGGTGTATATAATCATGTATCTCTCCCTCCTGCGTTCCAGGGAATACAGGTTTAGAAACCTCAAGCGCTCCCAGTAATTGAGGTGTTTTATCTCCGTTATGCGCGCCGTGAAAGTTCTCTGTACATTTTCTAGGTCGGCAATTTCACCTGCCTTGAAAGGTGCTGTTAGAGTGCAGCAATATTCCAGCCTAGATAGAACAAGTGACCTGAAGAGTGTCATCATGGGCTTGGCCTCCCTAGTTTTGAAGGTTCTCATTATCCATCCTGTCATTTTTCTAGCAGATGCGATTGATACAATGTTATGGTCCTTGAAGTTGAGATCTTTGACCCACGGAGAGATGTTGTCCGGTCCCATTGCCTTTGAGGTATCGATGTCCCTTAGCAGTTTCTTCACCTCCTCCTCATCTGTATGTATGTCGTCCAACACTTGTTGGTGTATTCCTTGTTGGTGTCCCCATCTGGTCTGTCCCCCCAGAGTCCTTCCTGTCTCTACTGTAAATACTTCCTTAAATCTCGTGTTGAGCTCCTCACATACCTCTTGATCGTTTCTTGTGAGTTCTCCACCTTCTTTCCTCAGCCTTATCACCTGGTCCTTGACTGTTGTCTTCCTCCTAATGTGGCTATACAGCAGTTTCGGGTCAGATTTGACTTTCGATGCTATGTCGTTTTCATACTGTCGCTGGGCCTCCCTCCTTATCTGCGCATACTCGTTTCTGGCTCTTCTACTAATCTCCTTGTTTTCCTGGGTCCTATGCCTCCTGTACCTTTTCCATTCTCTGTTGCACTTAGTTTTTGCCTCCCTACACCTTCGGGTAAACCAAGGACTCGTTTTGGTCTTTCTATTATTTCTGTTTCCCTTGGGAACAAAACTTTCCTCTGCCTCCTTGCACTTTGTTGCCACATATTCCATCATCTCGTTTACTGATTTTCCTACCATTTCTCTGTCCCACTGAACCTCCTGCAGGAAGTTTCTCATACCTGTGTAGTCCCCCCTTTTATAGTTTGGCCTGTCCCCTTCAGTTCCTGTTACCTTCTCCACTTGTAACTCTACTATATAGTCAAAACTCAGAACCACATGATCGCTAGCTCCAAGGGGCCTCTCGTAAGTGATGTCCTCAATGTCTGAACTGCTCAGGGTGAACACAAGATCCAGTCTTGCTGGCTCATCCTCCCCTCTCTCTCTGGTTGTGTCCCTGACATGTTGATGCATGAGGTTTTCAAGTACCACATCCATCATCTTGGCTCTCCATGTTTCGGGACCCCCATGTGGCTCCAGATTTTCCCAGTCGATCTCCCTGTGGTTGAAATCGCCCATTGTGTGTGTGTGTGTGTGTGTGTGTGTGTGTGTGTGTGTGTGTGTGTGTATGAGTGTGTGTGCGTGTGTGTGTATGAGTTTGTGTATGAGTGTGTGTGTGTGTGTGTGTGTGTGTGTGTGTGTGTGTGTGTGTGTGTGTGTGTGTGTACTCACCTAATTGTACTCACCTAATTGTGGTTGCCGGGGTCGAGACTCAGCTCCTGGCCCCGCCTCTTCACTGATCGCTACTGGGTCCTCTCTCTCTCTGCTTCCTGAGCTTTGTCATACCTCTTCTTAAAACTATGTATGGTTCCTGCCTCCACTACTTCACTTGCTAGGCTATTCCACTTGCTGACAACTCTATGACTGAAGAAATACTTCCTAACGTCCCTGTGACTCGTCTGAGTCTTCAGCTTCCAGTTGTGACCCCTTGTCCCTGTGTCCCCTCTCTGGAACATCCTATCTCTGTCCACCTTGTCTATTCCCCGCAGTATCTTGTATGTCGTGTGTGTGTGTGTGTGTGTGTGTGTGTGTGTGTGTGTGTGTGTGTGTGTGTGTGTGTGTGTGTGTGTGTGTGTGTGTGTGTGTGTGTGCGTGCGTGTGTGTGTGTGTGTGTGTGTACTCACCTATTTGTGGTTGCAGGGGTCTAGTCATAGCTCCTGGCCCCGCCTCTTCACTGATTGCTACTAGGTCCTCTCTCTCCCTGCTCCATGAGCTTTATCATACCTCGCCTTAAAACTATGTATGGTTCCTGCCTCCACTACTTCACTTTCTAGGCTATTCCACGGCTTGACTACTCTATGACTGAAGAAATACTTCCTAACATCCCTTTAATTCATCTGAGTCTTCAACTTCCAATTGTGACCTCTTGTGTCTGTGTCCCATCTCTGGAACATCCCGTCTTTGTCCACCTCATCTATTCCGCGCAGTATTTTATATGTCGTTATCATGTCTCCCCTGACCCTCCTGGCCTCCAGTGTCGTCAGGCCGATTTCTCTCAACCTTTCTTCGTAGGACAATCCCCGTAGCTCTGGGACTAGTCTTGTTGCAAACCTTTGCACTTTCTCTAATTTCTTGACGTGCTTGACTAGGTGTGGATTCCAAACTGGTGCTGCATACTCCAGTATGGGCCTGACGTAAATGGTATACAGAGTCTTGAACGAATCCTTACTGAGGTATCGGAACGCTATCCGTAGGTTTGTCAGGCGCCCGTATGCTGCAGCAGTTATCTGATTGATGTGCGCCTCAGGAGATATGATCGGTGTTATACTCACCCCCAGATCTTTTTCCTTGAGTGAGGTTTGCAGACTTTGACCATCTAAACTATATTGTGTCTGCGGTCTTCTTTGCCCTTCCCCAATCTTCATGACTTTGCATTTGGCAGGGTTAAACTCAAGGAGCCAGTTGCTGGACCAGGCTTGTAGCCTGTCCAGGTCTCTTTGTAGTCCTGCCTGATCCTCATCCGATTTGATTCTTCTCATTAACTTCACATCATCCGCAAACGACACTTCTGAGTCTATCCCTTCCGTTATGTCATTCACATATACCAAGAACAGCACAGGTCCTAGGACTGACCCCTGTGGAACCCCGCTTGTCACATGCGCCCACTCTGACACCTCGTCACGTACCATGACTCGTTGTTGCCTCCCTGTCAGGTATTCTCTGATCCATTGCAGTGCCTTTCCTGCTATGTGTGCCTGATCCTCTAGCTTTTGCAGTAACCTCTTGTGAGGAACTGTGTCGAAGGCCTTCTTGCAGTCCAAAAAAAATGCAGTCGATCCACCTCTCTCTCTCTTGTCTTACTTCTGTCACCTTGTCATAAAACTCTAGTAGGTTTGTGACACAGGATTTTCCCTCCCTGAAACCATGCTGGTTGTCAATTATACACTTGTTTCTTTCCAGGTGCTCCACCACTCTCCTCCTGATGATCTTCTCCATGACCTTGCATACTATACACGTTAGTGATACAGGTCTGTAGTTTAGTGCCTCATGTCTGTCTCCCTTTTTAAAAATTGGGACTACATTTGCCATCTTCCATACCTCTGGGAGTTGCCCAGTTTCAAATGATGTGTTGAAGATCTTTGTTAATGGTACACACAATATCTCTGCTCCCTTTTTAAGAACCCACGGAGAGATGTTGTCTGGTCCCACCGCCTTTGAGGTGTCAAGTTCGCATAGCAGCTTCTTCACCTCCTCCTTGGTTATATGTACCTCATCCAGCACTTGCTGGTGCACCCCCCTGCTCTGATTTCCTGGAGTCCTACTGGTTTCCACTGTAAATACTTCTTTAAATCTCGTGTTGAGCTCCTGACATACCTCCCGGTCGTTTCTTGTGAATTCCCCATCACCCTTCCTCAGTCTGATTACCTGGTCCTTGACTGTTGTTTTCCTCCTGATGTGGCTGTACAACAGCTTCGGGTCAGTCTTAACTTTCGATGCTATGTCATTTTCGTATTGCCGCTGAGCCTTCCTTCTTATCTGTGCATATTCGTTTCTGGCTCTTCGGCTAATCTCTTTATTTTCCTGAGTTCTCTGTCTTCTGTACCTTTTCCATTCTCTAGTACACCTAGTTTTTGCCTCCCTACACCTTTGGGTGAACCAAGGACTCTTTCTGCTCTTCCCATTATTTCTGTTTCCCTTGGGAACAAACCTCTCCTCTGCCTCCTTGCATTTTGTTGCCACATAGTCCATCATTTCTTGTACTGGTTTTCCTGTCAGTTCCCTCTCCCACTGAATGTCTTGAAAGAAGTTCCTCAAGCCTGAGTAGTTCCCCCTTTTGTAGTTTGGTTTTTCCCACCCTATTCCTGCTGCTCTCTCCACTTGGAGCTCAACTATGTAGTCGAAGCACAGAACCACATGATCACTAGCTCCCAGGGGCCTTTCATACATGATATCCTCGATGTCAGAACTACTCAAGGTGAATACAAGGTCCAGTCTTGCTGGTTCATCCTCTCCTGTCTCTCTGGTAGTGTCTCTAACATGTTGATGCATGAGGTTTTCCAGTACCACATCCATCATCTTGGCTCTCCATGTTTCGGGACCATCATGGGGCTCCAGGTTTTCCCAGTCAATCTCCTTGTGATTGAAATCACCCATAACTAGTAACTTTGCTCCCCCCATGTGTGCTCTCCTGGCCACCTCGGCTAGTGTGTCGACCATTGCTCTGTTGCTCTCATCGTATTCTTCTCTTGGCCTCCTGCAGTTCTGTGGTGGGTTGTACATTACTGCAATTATCACCTTATGTCCCTCAGACTGGATTGTTCCTACTAAGTAGTCCCTTTCGCCCGTGCCATCCATTCCTTCCATTTTCTCAAACCCCCACTGGTTTTTAATAAGCAGTGCAACTCCTCCTCCCCCTCTCCTCCCTCTGTCTTTCCTGAGGATTTGATATCAGGATGGAAAGATTGAATCTGTTATTATTCTGGTGAGTTTTGTTTCTGTGAGTGCTATTATGTCTGGGGATGCCTCCTTGATTCTTTCGTGCCACTCCTCATACTTATTTGTTATTCCATCTGCATTTGTATACCACACCTTCAACTTCTTTTCTAAGATTGTGGTCTGGGAGGTGTATTGGGGTTGGGGAAGTGGGAGACCTGATAAGGAACTATGGGTGGTTGCTGTGGGGGTGGAGTTTGTAATGCAGTGGGTGGGGGCATTGGATGTAGCATGGGTGTTTTGATTTAGAGTATTTGGTTGCACTGGGGTTGACCTGGTTGTGAGGCTTCTATAGGAAGTTGTGAGGGAGGCTGTATTTGATCTTCCTGTGTCTGGGATCTCCTGTCTGTCTTCTCCATCCCCTCTCTTTCCTCCTTTCACCTTTGTACCATCTCTCTCAGTTTCTGCCTTTCTGCTTGTGTTCTGTTGTGGTCGAGATACACCTTCCTGTATGCTGGCATGTCCCTTAATCGTGCTTTCTCCTGCAGGATCCTGTTCCGAGTCGATTCTGCCTTGAAAGTCACTTTCACTGGCCGGGTTCTTTTTTTTACAAACCCCCCTATTCTCCGAAAATTTTCCAGCTGGGTCATGTCATCTTCTCCTATTGCTTTCATGATGCTTTCAATTGCTTTTTTTCCCCTTGTTTTCTTGCTTCATATGTTTCCCCTTCAACTTCCTGGAGCCCACACACAAAGACTGACCTCTCCCTTTCATTCTCCCACTGCATATCCCTGTGTATCCCCTCATTCAATTTGATTTCCTCCATTTCAGCTTTCCTTTCTTCAGTTTCACTAGCTAATGTACTTGGGCTCAGTGGCCTGTCATTTTCCCTTCTCGGCTTTCCCTGGGCTCTGCTGTGGTCTGTTAGGGCCTCCACATATAGCTTAGCTCTTTCATTTACTACAGTCTCCACTGATTGTGTGTGTGTGTGTGAGTGTGTGTGTGTGTGTATGAGTTTGTGTATGAGTGTGTGTGTGTGTGTTTGTGTGTGTGTGTGTGTGTGTGTGTGTGTGTGTGTGTGTGTGTGTGTGTGTGTATGTGTGTGTGTGTGACTCAACAATCAATATTTGCACCAATAACTCATTACAGTTGTGACCGGGTGTGGAAGTGTGAATTGCTCAGTACTCTATAATTTGTTCATGATTGTAGCCATGTATAAACGTAAGTAACCATTCTTACAGGATTCATTACCTTTGTAACTTGTGAGTTCATTACCTTTGTACCTAGTTCAGCTATCAAAACTTTCGGTGCCCAGTCCCTGGACCCATTATGTACCTCTGTAATCTGTAAATACCTTTGTAACCTGTCATGATTGTGACCAGACCTACCTGGAGTTCATTACCTTTGTAAATTGTGACTTCATTACCTTCGTAAAATGTGAGTTCATTACCTTTGTAACTTGCTCAGCTATCAAAACTTTGAGGCCCAGTCCCTGGACCCATTATGTACCTCTGTAATCTTTTGACTACCGCTCACAGGATGGGTATGGGGTGCATAATAAAGATATTAAACTAAAAGCCCTCCTTTAAAGTGCAGGCATTGTACTTCACATTTCCAGGACTCAAATCCAGCTAACCGGTTTCCCAGAATCCCTTCACTAAATATTACCCTGCTCACACTCCAACAGCTTGTCAGGTCCCAAGAACCATTCGCCTTCATTCACTTCTATCTAACACGCTCACACACGCTTGCTGGAAGCCCAAGCCCCTCGCCCACAAAACCTTTACCTCCTCCCTCCAACCTTTCCGAGGACGACACCTACTCCCTCCTTCCTTCCCCTGCAGATTTATACACTCTCCAAGCCATTCTACTTTGATCCATTCTCTCTAAATGACCAAACCATCTCAACAACCCCTCTTCAGCCCTCTGACTAATAATTTTAGTAACTCCACACCTCCTCCTAATTTCCACATTCCGAATTCTCTGCATAATATTTACACCACACATTGCCCTTAGACAGGACATCTCAACTGCCTCCAACCGCCTCCTTGCTGCAGCATTTACAACCCAAGCTTCACATCCATATAGGAGTGTCGGTACCACTATACTTTCAAACATTTCCTTCTTTGCCTCCATAGATAAAGTTTTTTTGTCTCCACAGATACCTCAACGCACCACTCACCTTTTTTCCCTCATCAATTCTATGGTTAACCTCATCCTTCATAAACCCATCCGCTGACAAGTCACCTCCCAAATATCTGAGAACATTCACATCTTCCATACTCCCTCTCTCCAATGTGATATCCAATTTACAATTAAGAATAAAACTAAGTATGCCCGAAATACCTAGCCATGCTAAGCGTTCTAGTGGTACACTCTGTAATCACAATTTTACTACATGTAAACCAAACAATAACCGAATTTCTGTAAACTCAGCATTGTAATCCTTATAGAGAATAAACTTTGAATTGAATTGAATTGAATTGAATTTTTCTTTATTTGATACCCTCATCACCTTACTCGTATCTATGCTCACTCCCAAACTTTAGAATCTCCCATAAGCACAGTATCATCAACAAAAAGTAACTGTGTCACCTGGAGAGAGTTCCGGGGGTCAACGCCCCCGCGGCCCGGTCTGTGACCAGGCCTCCTTAGGTCAGTGTCCCAGGATGCGACCCACACCAGTCGACTAACACCCAGGTACCCATTTTACTGATGGGGAACATAGACAACAGGTGGAAAGAAACACGTCCAATGTTTCTACTCTGGCTGGGAATCGAACCCAGGCCCTCACCGTGTGAAGCGAGAGCGTTAACCACCAGGCCACCAACTCCCATTTTGTACTTGATTCCCCATAATTTAATCCAACTCCTCTCCCGAACACCCTAGCATTTACTTCTTTTACAACCCCATCTATAAATATATTAAACAACCATGGTGACATTACACAACCCTGTCTAAGACCTACTTTTACCGGGAAGTATTCTCCCTCTCTTCTACAAACCCTAACCTGAGCCTCACTATCCTTATAAAAACTCTTTACAGCGTTTATTAACTTACTACCTATTCCATACACTTGCAACATCTGCCATATTGCTCCCCTATCCACCCTATCATATGACTTTTCTAAATCCATAAATGCAACGAAAACTCCCCTACCTTTAACTAAATACTGCTCACATATATGCTTTAATGTAAACACTTGATCTAAACATCCCCTACCCACTCTAAAGCCTCCTTGCTCATCTGCAATCATATATATATATATATATATATATATATATATATATATATATATATATATATATATATATATATATACATATATATATATATATATATATATATATGTCGTGCCGAATAGGCAGAACTTGCGATCTTGGCTTAAATAGCAACGCTCATCTTGCCATATAGGACAAGCGAAAATTTGTGTATGCAACAATTTCGCCAAAATCATTCTGAACCTAACGAAAAAAATATATTTCACTGTGTTTGTTTAGTATTAAATTATTGTAACCAGATCCAAAATATATTTAGTTGGGTTAGGCTAAAATAAATTGTTCTTTTTATAATAAGGTTAGGTAAGTTTTCTAAGATACTTTTGGTGCAAAATTAAATTTTTTTACATTAACATTAATGAAAAAAAATATGTTTAAACGTATAAGAGAAAATTTTCGAAAGGACTTAATTTTAAATGAGTTCTTGCTAATTGACCAGTTTTACATATTCGGCACGACATATATATATATATATATATATATATATATATATATATATATATATATATATATATATATATATATATATATATATATATATATATATATATATATATATATATAAATATATATATATATATATATATATATATATATATATATATATATATATATATATATATATGTATATATTATATATATATATATATATATATATATATATATATATATATATATATATATATATATATATATATATATATATATATATATATATATATGTTTCACTACTATCCAATAAATAAATAAGCCCGAGATAATCTAATTATCCTTATCATCTATATATGGATAGCTTATTAGCATAAACACCATAACCACCACCATTACTACCACTATTACCACCACCACAAGCCCTACTTACTCTCCCATTACCCAATACATGAAGTTTCCATTGAAAAACGAGGCCAAGGTTGAGTGGTGAGAGTAGCAAAACGCACTCAACCTAAGGAAGCACTCCCACTGACAAGACGAGAAGTGCAGAAAACATTCAAAATATATATAACATGCAGTAGCACAAGCTAACATAGTCTACCTCATGTAACTACACAGATCATGTGAGAAGTTGAGATTCGAGCCCCGCAAACAATTCCGTGAGTACTCACCAACACACCATGACATAAGGTTTTGCAATACATTTCCTCTGATAACAGAGTCCAGGAGGTGGTGCAAATGTTTGGAATATGCTGTGCTAACCTCCATAAATCCCCGAAAAGTTTTATAGGTACTATGTATATTGTAGTGTGTGTGTCTGTGTCTGTACTCTATTTGTGGTTGCAGGGGCAGATTCACAGCTCCTGGCCCTGCCTCTCCGCTGGTAGCTACTAGGTCCACCCTCCCTGCTCCATGAGATTTGTCGTGTATGTGTGTGTGAGTGTACTCACCTAATTGTGGTTGCAGGGGTCGAGACTCAGCTCCTGGCTCCGCCTCTTCACCGACCGCTACTAGGTCCTCTCAACCCCTGCTCCATGAGCTTTATCATACCTCGTCTTAAAACTATGTATAGTTCCTGCCTCCATTACATCGTTTGCAGACTATTCCACTTCCTAACTACTCTATGACTGAAGAAATACTTCCTAACATCCCTTTGACTCATCTGAGTCTTCAGTTTCCAATTGTGACCCCTTGTTTCTGTGTCCCATCTCTGGAACACCCTGTCTCTGTCCACCTTGTCTATTCCACGCAGTATTTTGTATGTCGTTATCATGTCTCCCCTGACCCTCCTGTTCTCCAGTGTTGTCAGACCGATTTCCCTTAACCTTTCTTCATAGGACATTCCCCTTAGCTCTGGAACTAGTCTTGTTGCAAACCTTTGCACTTTCTCTAATTTCTTGACGTGTTTGACCAGGTGTGGGTTCCAAAATGGTGCTGTGTACTCCAGTATGGACCTGACGTACACAGTGTATAAAGTCTTGAATGATTCCTTACTGAGATACCGGAACGCTATTCTCAGGCTTGCCAAGCGTCCATATGCCGCAGCAGTTATCTGGTTAATGTGTGCTTCTGGCGATGTACTCGGTATTATACTCACTCCTAGGTCTTTCTCCTTGAGTGAGGTTTGCAGCCTTTGGCCTCCTAGCCTATACTCTGTCTGCGGTCTTCTTTGCCCTCCTCCGATCTTCATGACTTTGCATTTGGCGGAGTTAAATTCTAGGAGCCAGTTTCTGGACCACGCATCCAGCCTGTCCAGGTCTCTTTGTAGATCTGTTTGGGCAGCGTCTGATTTAATTCTCCTTATTCAGATTGGTGATGGGGTTAATTTTCAATGTGTGAGTGTGAGTGGGGGGAGGGATGGGGGGTCACCTGTGTTGTGTGAGTGGGGGGAGGGATGATGGGTCACCTGTGTTGCAACACAGGTTTCTTAATAATGCATTTGTAGGTCTTGTGTAATTTGTTGCGAGTTGTATTATGGGTGATTGTCATTAAGCTTAGTCAGTTATTATTGTATTGAGGTTGTATTTTAGGAGTTATATTTATAGCCAATTTGTGGCCTTTATTATTATCCCTTTATTCCTTCTTGAATTGTGATATGTTTTAAAAACTTGTAAATAGCATGTCAGGTGTTGCCTGGATTGTTATGTGTTGATATATTGTGTTGTTGATGTCATCCTTGTTCAAGTTATTTTTTAATTTTAAGTATCAAGAGAATGTACAATGTATTCATTGGTGGGGGGGAGGGTAAGCAATACTGAGTAAATTCCACTTTATGAACCTTGTGTACTTGTGTACTTGTGTACTTGTGTACTTGTGTACTTGTGAAACAACGTACGTAGAAGCAGTCTATAGGTTGTGTTCATTTTATTTTAATGTCTTATGTATGTGCTTATTCAGTAGATTGTGTAGTGAATGTTTATTGCATCACCAGTGTCAATGTTACGTATTGTTATATGTACCTATATATATTTGTACACAAGTTTTAAATAAAATATATAAAAAAAAAAATTCTCCTCATTAACTTGACGTCATCTGCAAACAGGGACACTTCTGAGTCTATCCCTTCCGTGGCCCGGTAGCCTGGTGGCTAAAGCTCCCGCTTCACACACGGAGGGCCCGGGTTCGATTCCCGGCGGGTGGAAACATTTCGACACGTTTCCTTACACCTGTTGTCCTGTTCACCTAGCAGCAAATAGGTACCTGGGTGTCAGTCGACTGGTGTGGGTCACATCCTGGGGGACAAGATTGAGGACCCCAATGGAAATAAGTTAAACAGTCCTCGATGACGCACTGACTTTCTTGGGTTATCCTGGGTGGCTAACCCTCCGGGGTTAAAAATCCGAACGAACGAAAAAAAAAGAACATATACCAAGAATAGCACTGGTAGTAGATAGGTCCCAGGACTGACCCCTGTAGGACCCCGCTCGTCACCGGCGCCCACTGTGATACCTCATCACGGACCATGACTCGCTGTTGCCTCCCTGTTAGGTATTCTCTGATCCATTGCAGTGCCCTTCCTGTTATACATGCCTGTTCCTCTAGCTTCTGTACTAATCTCTTGTGAGGAACTGTGTCGAAGGCCTTCTTGCAGTCCAAGAAAATGCAATCAACCCACCCCTCCCTCTCATTTCTTACTTCAGTTACCTTGCCATAAAACTCTAGTAGGTTTGTGACACAGGATTTGCTTTCCATGAACCCGTGCTGGCTGTCGTTTATAATGAGTGTGTGTGTACTCACCTATTTGTACTCATCTATTTGTGGTTGCAGGGGTCGAGTCTTAGGGTCGAGTCGTGTGTGTGTGTGTGTGTGTGTGTGTGTGTGTGTGTGTGTGTGTGTGTGTGTGTGCGTGTGTGTGTGTACTCACCTAATTGTGATTGCAGGGGTCGAGACTCAGCTCCTGGCCCCGCCTCTTCACTGATCGCTACTAGGGCCTCTCTCTCTCTGCTTCCTGAGCTTTGTCATACCTCGTCTTGAAGCTATGTATGGTTTATGCCTCCACTACGTCACTTGCTAGGCTGTTCCACTTCCTGACGACTCTATGACTGAAGAAATACTTCCTAACATCCCTGTGACTCGTCTGAGTCTTCAGCATCCATTTGTGACCTCTTGTTTCTGTGTTCCCTCTCTGGAACATTCAGTCTCTGTCCACCTTATCTATTCCATGCAGTATCTTGTATGTCGTTATCATGTCTCCCCTGATCCTTCTGTCCTCCAGTGTCGTCAGTCCGATTTCCCTCAACCTTTCATCGTAGGACATTCCCCTGAGCTCTGGAACTAGCCTTGTTGCAAATCTTTGTACTTTCTGTAACTTCTTGACGTGCTTGATCAGGCGTGGGTTCCAAACTGGTGCTGCATACTCCAGTATGGGCCTGACGTACACAATGTACAGTGGCGTGTGGCCAGCAGTAACAGCCTGGTTGATCAGACCCTGATCCACCATGAGGCCTGGTCTCAGACCGGGCCGTGGGGGCGTTGACCCCCGAAACCCTCTCCAGGCAAACTCCAAGTATTCCTTATTAAGGTATCGGAACTCTATTCTCAGGTTTACCAGGCACCCACATGCTGCAGCAGTTATCTGGTTGATGTGTACCTCCGGAGACGTGCTCAGAGTTATGGTCACCCCAAGATCTTTCTCCTTGAGTGAGGTTTGCAGTCTTTGTCCACCTAGCCTATACTCTGTCTGCGGTCTTCTTTGCCCTACCCCGATCTTCATGGCTTTGCATTTGGCAGGGTGTATTTGTCTGTGTGTTAGTTACCATTTTGTCCTAGGCACATGTCGATTAGACACTAGGCCTGTTGTATATGAGTACGTGTGTGTGTGTGTGTGTGTGTGTGTGTGTGTGTGTGTGTGTGTGTGTGTGTGTGTGTACTCACCTATTTGTACTCACCTATTTGTGGTTGCAGGGGTCGAGTCCTAGCTCCTGGCCCCGCCTCTTCACCGGTTGCTACTAGGCCCTCTCTCTCCCCGCTCCATGAGATTTATCAAACCTCGTCTTAAAACTGTGTATGGTTCCTGCCTCCACTACGTCATTTTCTAGGCTATTCCACTGCCTTACAACTCTATGACTGAAGAAATACTTCCTACTATCTCTCTGACTCATTTGTGTCTTCAACTTCCAATTGTGGCCTCTTGTTTCTGTGTCCCCTCCCTGGAACATCCTGTCCTTGTCCACCTTGTCTATTCCACGCAGTATTTTATATGTCGTTATCATGTCTCCCCTGACCCTCCTGTCCTCCAGTGTCGTCAGGCCGATTTCCCTTAATCTTTCTTCATTGTGTGTGTGTGTGTGTGTGTGTGTGTGTGTGTGTGTGTGTGTGTGTGTGTGTGTGTGTGTGTGTGTACTCACCTAATTGTAGTTGCAGGGGTCGAAACTCAGCTCCTGTGTGTGTGTATGTGTGTGTGTGTGTACTCACCTAGTTGTGGTTGCAGGGATCGAGTCATAGATCCTGGCCCTGCCTCTTCACTGGCCGCTACTGGGTCATTCTCCCTGCTCCATGAGCTTTATCATACCTCTTCTTAAAGCTATGTATGGATCCTGCCTCCAATACATCACTTCCCAGACTATTCCACTTCCTGACAACTCTGTGACTGAAGAAATACTTCCTAACGTCCCTGTGATTCATCTGAGTCTTCAACTTCCAACTGTGACCCCATGTTGCTGCGTCCCCTTTCTGGAACATCCTGTCTCTGTCCACCTTGTCGATTCCTTTTAGTATTTTATAAGTAGTTATCATATCCCCCCTATCTCTCCTGTCCTCCAGTGTCGTCAGGTTGATATTCCTTAATCTTTCCTAGTAGGAGATACCCCTTAGCTCCGGAACTAGTCTTGTTGCAAATCTTTGCACTTTCTAATTTCTTGGCGTGTTTGAGCAGGTGTGAGTTCCGTACCGGTGCTGCATATTCCAATTTGGGCCTGACGTACACGGTGTAGTCTTGAACGGAACGAGTCCTTGCTAAGGTGTCGAAAAGCTATTCTTAGGTTTGCCAGGCACCCATATGCTGCAGCAGTTATTTGGTAGATGTGCGCCTGAGGATATGTGCTCGGTATTATACTCACGTCAAGATCCTTTTCCTTGGGTAAGGGTTGCAGTCTTTCGCCTCCTAGCCTGTACTCTGTCTGCTGTCTTCTTTGACCATCCTCAATCTTCGTGACTTTGCACTTGGTGGGGTTAAACTCCAGAAGCCAACTGTTGGACCAGGCTTGCAGCCTGTCCAGATCCCTTCGTAGTTCTACCTGACCCTCTTTCACTTGAATTCTCCGCATTAGCTTCATGTCGTCTGCAAACATGGACACCTCTGAATTTATTCTTTCTGTCATGTCATTTACATATACCAGAAACAGCACCAGCCCTAGGACTGACCCCTGAGGAACCCCGCTCGTCACAGTCACAGTCGCCTACTCTGACACCTCGTCACGTACCATCACTCGTTGTTTCCTTCCTGTGTGTGTTTTCGCCTAATTGTATTCACTTAATTGTGATTGCACGAGTCGAGTTTCAGCTCCTGGCCCTGCCTATCTGCTGGCCACTTGAGCCCTGCCATACGTATTGGATGTCACTAGTGCCAGGTTCCGGATGGGTTACAAGTATCTCTGGGAGGTTACAACACCATCATCAGATGTAAGCCAAACGAAAGGTAAACTTTACTAGTTGACAATGGTCACACCTTGGGTCATTATGTGCTGGAATGCGATAAAATTAATGAATTCAGAAACAACTCGCACTCAAATGCGGCATATTACCAACTATTCTGGAAAAATATCCTGACATTGCCTGCTGTTAATAACACGTAACTGCTTAAACTTTTTTACAAGCATATCTCGCTAAAATATAAGGTACAGGTGGGTCCCGATTTACAGCGCTTCACTTTACAAAGTTTTGCTAATGCAGCGGTTTTCAACTGTACCCATTCTTCATTTATTCAGCCTTCCTATAGTAAATATATTCACCACTCACCATAAGGTAAGGACGAAAATATTTTAAGTAATGTGTGTACTGTATATGCATTTTTTAGGCTTAGCTCTATTGCTCACTTAATATATGATAGAGTAAACATGTTATCAGGCTTTTATATGCACTTGAAATTAAAAAAAAAATAAGGTTATGTTTCACTTTACGGTTATTTTTGATTTACAGCAGTAGCCCGGAACCTAACCTGCTGTGTAAGCGGGGCTCTCCTGTAATATTTCTTGTGACCTAATTCATGTCTGCATAAATAACTCATGGCGATTGTAACCAGATATAAACATGTAAATAGTTTATTACCAAGCCATGAGTACGCTAAGAGACAACACAGTGTGAGGAGCTCAAGACTGTTCAACTGCCTCCCAGCATACATAAAGGGGATTACCAATAGACCCCTGGCTGTCTTCAAGAAGGCGCTGGGCAGGCACCTAAAGTCAGTACCTGACCAGCCGGGCTGTGTCTCGTACGTCAGTTTGCATGCGGTCAGCAGTAACAGCCTGGTTGATCAGGCCCTGATCCACCGTGAGGCCTGGTCACAGACTGGGGTGCGGGGGCGTTGACCTCCGAAACCCTCTCCAGGTATACTGTAACTTGTTTAGCTATCAAAATATAACGGGTCCAGTCTCTGGACCCATTATGTGTCTGTAATCGTTTGATTACCGCCCCCACAATGGGTTTAGGGTGCATGATAATATAATAAACTAACTGAAAGATATGAATTAGATATCATTAAATGCTCAAGTGACGGATCATGGCTCGTATGGCAGCGCCTTCAACTCGGTATCGATCCCATCACAACTGAAATCGTTGGGCATGTTTCCTTACACCTGTTACTTTTGGATATAACAATGGTAACAAGATGGCGTATTATAAACATATGCAACATCTGGGTCTACAAAATAATGATACCCAGTTGTTACACAAGTGTCTAATTCATCAAACTGAGGATCACTCGACTGCTGTGAATGTATTCTGGGCAAGAGGATCGAGGGACACTAGTGGGAATAAGCCGGACCTAGTGGCTTTATTGAGATGGCCTGGGTTACTAACCCATCGGATTAATAATCCAAATAAATTTTCCTTTTTATTATGAGGAGGGGTTTAGGTAATCATGAGGAGGGGTTAAGGCGACCATGAGGAAGGGATGAAGTGATCATAATCGTCATTTAGAGAACCAGGTTATTACCACGTGACAATGACTCAACCATCACCTTGAGAAAGTCAAGATAACTAACTTAGGCTGGCTGGCGCAACGGCTGACTTTCACTAAGCACTTTTTCCACTCTTTCTTCGCCAGTTTCAACACCATCGACTTCCTCACTTAAACTACACTTGCTAAACTTTTTCTTATCTGCAGTTTACCTGGAGAGAGTTCCGGGGGGTCAACGCCCCCGCGGCCCGGTCTGTGACCAGGCCTCATGGTGGATCAGAGCCTGATTAACCAGGCTGTTACTGCTGGCTGCACGCAAGCTGACGTACGAACCACAGCCCGGCTGGTCAGGTACCGACTTTAGGTGCTTGTCCAGTGCCTGCTTGAAGACAGACAGGGGTCTATTGGTAATCCCCTTATGTATGCTGGGAGGCAGTTGAACAGTCTTAGGCCCCTGACACTTATTGTGTTGTCTCTTAACGTGCTAGTTAGGTTAGGTTAGGTAAGGTTCGTCAGGAAACAGGACAAATGTTTCCTGACGCGGGTCTTAGTCAGATGATGACCCGCCTTTGGAGCTTTTGGTCATCTGACCGAGGCCTTCCGCTGGCTTACCGGTCCACCCCTTTAAAAATTATGGTCATTTATAACCAGTCTAAAACGTGCTAGTGACACCCCTGCTTTTCATTGGGGGGATGTCGCATCGTCTGCCAAGTCTTTTGCTTTCGTAGTGAGTGATTTTCGTGTGCAAGTTCGGTACTAGTCCCTCTAGGATTTTCCAGGTGTATATAATCACGTATCTCTCCCGCCTGCGTTCCAGGGAATACAGGTTCAGGAACTTCAAGCACTACCAGTAATTTAGGTGTTTTATCTCCGTTATGCGTGCCGTGAAGGTTCTCTGTACATTTTCTGGGTCAGCAATTTCACCTGCCTTGAAAGGTGCTGTTAGTGTGCAGTAATATTCCAGCCTATATAGAACAAGCGACCTGAAGAGTGTCATCATGGGCTTGGCATCCCTAGTTTTGAAGGTTCTCATTATCCATCCTGTTATTTTTCTAGCAGATGCGACTGATACAATGCTATGGTCCTTGAAGGTGAGATCCTCCGACATGATCACTCCCAGGTCTTTGACGTTAGTTTTTCGCTCTATTTTGTGGCTGGAATTTGTTTTATACTCTGATGAAGTTTTAATTTAGAACATAAGAACATAAGAAAGAAGGAACACTGTAACAGGCCTACTGACCCATGCGGAGCAGGTCCATGTCCCCCCCCGGATTAACCCAATGACTCACCCTCCCCGGATTAGCCCAATGACCCACCCAGTCTGGTCACCTCCACTCAAGGAAGGAGCACGGCTCCAGACCCAGCAGCACAAGCTAGTCAGGTCCAACTCACACCCACCCACACCCACTCATGTATTTATCCAACCTATTTTTAAAACTACACAACGTTTTAGCTTGAATAACTGTACTCGGGAGTTTGTTCCACTCATCCACAACTCTATTACCAAACCAGTGCTTTCCTATATCCTTCCTGAATCTGATTTTTTCCAACTTGAAACCATTGTTGCGAGTCCTGTCTTGGCTGGAAATTTTCAGCACGCTGTTTACATCCCCTTTATTTATTCCTGTTTTCCATTTATACACCTCGATCATATCCCCCCTAATTCTACGCCTTTCGTGAAAGTGCAGTTTCAGGGCCCTCAGTCTATCCTTATAGGGAAGATTTCTGATACATGGGATCATCTTTGTCATCCTCCTCTGTACTTTTTTAGAGCATTTATATCCATTCTGTATTACGGTGACCAGAACTGAGCAGCATAGTCTAAATGAGGCCTAACCAAGGATATATAGAGTTGAAGAACAACCTGAGGACTTCTATTATTTATACTTCTAAATATGAAGCCAAGAATTCTGTTAGCTTTATTGCGAACACTAATGCACTGTTGTCTTGGTTTTAGATTACTGCTAACCAGAACTCCTAAATCCTTTTCGCAAGCAGTAGTATTAAGATCTACATTATTTAGTTTATATGTGGCATGGTTATTTAACTGTCCAACATTTAGAACTTTGCATTTGTCAATATTAAACTGCATCTGCCACTTCTCCGACCATTGCATCAGTCTATTCAAATCATCCTGGAGTGCTCTAGTGTCCTCATTAGAATGAATTGGATGGCCTATTTTGGTGTCATCAGCAAATTTGCTTATGTCGCTATTTATTCCCTCATCTATGTCGTTTATGTAAATTGTGAACAACAACGGGCCCAACACTGACCCCTGAGGAACACCGCTTGTGACGTGCCCCCATTCTGATTTCTCCCCATTTATGCAAACTCTCTGCTGCCTATTTGTCAGCCATGCCCCTACCCAGGAAAAAATTTCTCCTATTCCGTGTGCCTTAAGTTTCCTCAATAGCCTCTGGTGTGGAACTCTATCGAAAGCCTTACTGAAGTCCATATACACAATATCATATTCATTACCATGATCTACCTCCTCAAACACCTTAGTGAAAAAAGTTAGTAAATTCGTAAGACAGGAACGCCCTTTTGTAAAACCGTGTTGAGATTCATTAATCAACCTGTGCCTATCAGGATGGCTACGAAATGCTTCGGCAATTATTGATTCCATAAAGTTTCCCACTATGGAGGTGAGGCTTATTGGTCTATAGTTCGAAGCCAAGGACCTGTCACCTGCCTTGTAAATGGGTATTACATTTGCCATTTTCCACTTATCAGGCACTATGCCAGTTTGTAGTGATATGTTAAAAAGATTAGCCAAAGGTATGATAAGTTCCTCTTTACATTCCTTTAACACACTTGCAAACAGTTCATCAGGACCTGGGGATTTGTTAGACTTTAATTTCTCTATTTGTCTGAGGACCATGTCACTAGTTACTGCAATCGTGCATAGTTTATTATCATTCCTCATGTTTACCATATCGGAGAAGTTAAAATTTCTCATTGTTGAACTTCATATTGTTTTCTGCAGCCCATTGAAAGATTTGGTTTATGTTCGCCTGGAGCCTTGCAGTGTCTGCAATAGAAGACACTGTCATGCAGATTCGGGTGTCATCTGCAAAGGAAGACACGGTGCTTTGGCTGACATCACAACAGTAAGGGTAAAGCAAATTACAAACTGACTTCTTGAGAAAGGATTTTACATGATCCACAAGTATGCTGATAAAAACATACATGAATATGTTGAAATAAATCACAACTTACGAACAGTGTGTGTTAATAAGATTCACATGCATACGTTATGGAAGTTTAGTCTGTAAAAATATCTGTATATTTAACCTAAATAAATCTTAAAGAGACATGTGACTCAAGAACACTTACATGAATGATGGTACACATGTACGTACATATACACATAGGATATGGGCGCTTTGCAAATCTAAGAAAAGCGTTTCGACACCTGAGTAAGGAATCGTTCAAAATTACACCGTGTACGTCAGGCCCATTTGGAGTATGCAGCACCAGTTTGGAACTCGCACCTGGTCAAGCACGTCAAGAAATTAGAGAACGTGCAAAGGTTTGCAACAAGTCTAGTCCCGGAGCTAAGGGGTATGTCCTACGAGGAGAGGTTAAGGGAAATCGACCTGACGACACTGGAGGACAGGAGGGGTAAGGGGGATATAATAACGACACATTAAATACTGAGAGGAATTGACAAGGTGGATGGATACAGGATGTTTCAGAGATGGGACACAGCAACAAGGGGTCACAGTTGGAAGTTGAAGACTTAAGATGAGCTACAGGGATGTTAGGAAGTATTTCTTCAGTCATAGAGTTGTCAGGAAGTGGAAGTCTGAAGAGTGATGTAGTGGAGGCAGGATCCATACATAGCTTTAAGAAGAGGTATGATCAAGCTCATGGAGAAGAGAGCGAACCTAGTAGTGACCAGTGAAGAGGCGGGGTCAGGAGCTATGAATCGACCCCTGCAACCACAAATAGGTGAGTACAAATGAGTACACACACACACACACACACACACACACACATTACAGGCTTTGAGAGGAACATTCAATGCAAACTTCACACACTAACCTACCAAAATAATGACAACATTTCGAAATGACACTTTCCCACAGGTTACAACGAATTCAGTATTGTTTTGAACATAAAACTTCTTTCTTTTTGCGATTATGTTTTATTACCTTTTATTTATTTGTAAATTCTGACTAGCAAATAACTCAAAATTTCTCGTGCAACAACTGTTGATAAGTAATGTGGTGAGGAAAGTGGAGCGCGGTCTGCACAACATTCACCTGAAACAAGCACGAGTAAATAGCAATAATTATTACAGCTTATTTATTTCTGAAGGCTTGTGCAGGAGCTACTAGCTAGTAGGTCAGTTGTAAGTTAAGAATTTTCAATAGTTGGGTGTGTATTGTCTGCAGAGCCGGATTAATATTTTGTAGGCCCCTGGGCTACAGATACTGAGGCCCCCAGTGATATTGTCACAAGGAAAAAAGTCAAAGAAACATTAAATTTATTTTTACATGGCAAACCACAATTAAAAGTCAAACATTTGCTTTCCGTAATTTCTTGGAAACAAATTTCTCCAGGACATCAGTAAATTGTAAGTTGTTGAGAACATCTGTGGAGGCCCTCCAGCTGGCTTCAGTCTCCTAAAGCCCATGTCTTAATCCGGCCTTGGTTGTCTGGAACCTGACTGGGCGAGGTTATTATTCTATCAGCTGATTTGTATTAAGTAGCAATAGGTTTAAGGTAATGTAGATCCTCCACCATGGCAAAATACAACTGTGATACTTTACAGTATCCTTCACTGACCTGTCTGTTGAAGGACGTGATGAGAAGTGACTCTTGGGAGTCAGACAGACAACAGCACTAGTGTTGCCCATCAGGGTGTTGAGAGTGACTCAGTCACACACAACACACACAATAATTACAAGTAAAGACGTTCACGCAGCACTAACTAGCGCTAGATAATGAAGATTCGTCACTATGCTTTTATATGTTACAAAGCTCTATCTTAGAATTTTATGAGTGTTGGGAAGCGGGGTAATATGGTGATAATGTAAGTAAAGACATACACGCTGATCACTCGGCCAGGGAGTGGTCCCTGATCCACACATTGAAGAGTGCACTAGACTACTGCTAGACACGGATACAAACGTGAGGTGTAGCCCCAAGGTTGCTGCTGCTGGTGAAACCGTCAATACTGGCACATCATGAGTGGGAGGGTCAGCGCAGGCGCCCAAGGCTGCTCTCCATATACCATTGGAAATAAGTCACTTTGTCTGACTTTTTTGGGGGTTATCTTAGGTAATTTACACATATGTTACTATTTGTGTAACTATTTATGTGTACCTGTACCTAAACAAACTTACTTATGTGAGAAATGAAGGAAGAATTAACTCAACTCGCACCATTCCAAAAGCTTTGGTGACTAGCACAAGTCCTATTTAA
Source organism: Cherax quadricarinatus (assembly GCF_038502225.1). Lineage (NCBI taxonomy): Eukaryota > Metazoa > Arthropoda > Malacostraca > Decapoda > Parastacidae > Cherax > Cherax quadricarinatus. Next base: position 13,331 of record NC_091360.1, on the reverse strand, counting down.
GTGACTGTTAAAGCAAGCCTAACTGAAACCATAAGACGTTGCTTATTGAAATCACCCAGGTCTATCTCCCGAGCTGGTAGTATGTATGGCCCAGTTGTGACTAGTGATATACCTAACGAAACAAAACAGTGAAAACAGTTTTCCATTTGAAGTGGCTTTCATAGGCCTCTACTCTTGTCAGATCCCCTTCTTCCTTACCTGTAAACTCACCCATTCACCTCTTTCAGCTAAAAAAAAAAAGCAGACATAGCCTCACTCCACAAAGGTGGCAGTAAAGCAATTGTAAAGAACTACAGACCGATAGCACTAACATCCCATATCATGAAAATCTTTGAGAAGGTTCTAAGAATCAAGATCGCCAACCACCTAGATACCCATCACTTACACAACCCAGGGCAACACGGGTTTAGAGCAGGTTGCTGCTGCCTGCCCAGCTACTGGATCACTATGAAAAGGTCTTGGATGCTGTTGATGATAAACAAAATACTGATGTAATATACACAGACTTTACAAAAGCTTTCGACAAGTGTGACCATGGTGTAATAGCACACAAAATGAATGATGAAAGAATAACAGGAAAAGTTGGTAGATGGATCTGGAGTTTACCTGGAGAGAGTTCCGGGGGTCAACGCCCCCGCGGCCCGGTCTGTGACCAGGCCTCCTGGTGGATCAGAGCCTGATCAACCAGGCTGTTGCTGCTGGCTGCACGCAAACCAACGTACGAGCCACAGCCCGGCTGATCCGGAACTGACTTTAGGTGCTTGTCCAGTGCCAGCTTGAAGACTGCCAGGATCTATAACTTTCTGACAAATAGAACACAAAAAGTAATAGTAAACAGAGTAAAGTCTCTGGAAGTTACGGTGAAAAGCTCTGTTCCACAAGGCACAGTACTCGCTCCCATTCCATTCCTCATCCTCATTTCAGATATAGACAGAGATGTAAGCCATAGCTCCGTGTCTTCTTTGTGGATAACATCCGGATTGCCATGACAGTGACCTCCATGGAAGACATCACAAGTCTCCAAGCGGACATCAACCAAATCTTCAAATGGGCCACTCAAAACAATACGAAGGTCAACGAGGAGAAATTTCAACTACTCAGATATGGAAAGCTTGAGGAAATTAAAAATGTGTCTGGGTATACAACAAATTCTAACCATACAATAGAGCGAAAAAGAAATGTGAAGGACCTGGGAGTGATAATGTCAGAGGATCTCGCCTTCAGAGATCACAACGATGTATCTACCTCATCTGCTAAGAAAACGATAGGATGGATAATGAGAACCTTCAAAACTAGGGACGCCAAGCTCACGATGATCCTCTTCAGATCGCTTGTTCTCTCTAGGATGGAATACTGCTGTACACTAACGGCCCCCTTCAAGGCTGGAGACATTGCAGGCCTGGAGAGCGCACAAAGAACTTTCACGGCACACATAAGTACGATAAGGCACCTACATTACTGGGAACGGTTGAAGATCCTTAGTCTGCATTCCTTGGAATGCAGGCGAGAGAGAGAGATACATGATAATATACACTTGGAAGGTCCTGAAGGGATTGGTACCAAACCTGCACACGAAAATCACTCCCTATGAAAGCAAAAGACTCGGCAGGAGATGCAGTAGTCCCCCGATGAAAAGCAGGGGCGCCACGGGTACATTGAGAGACAACACAATAAGTGTCCGGGCCCCAAGACTGTTCAACTGCCTCCCAGCATACATAAGGGGGATTACCAATAGACTCCTGGCTGTCTTCAAGCAGGCACTGGACAAGCACCTAAAGTTGGTACCTGACCAGCCGGCCTGTGGCTCGTACGTTGGATTGCGTGCAGCCAGCAGTAACAGCCTGGTTGATCAGGCTCTGATCCACCAGGAGGCTTGGTCAAAGACCGGGCCGCGGGGGCGTTGACCCCCGGAACTCTCTCCAGGTAAACTCCAAGTGTATGACCCCCTACCAGTGTATGACCCCCTACTAGTGCATGACCCCTACCAGTGTATGACCCCTACCAGTGTATGACCCCATACCAGTGTATGGCCCCTGCCAGTGTATGACCCCTACCAGTGGCATAGCATCAGGATCTTGGTAACCTCCTCAGGCCCCGTATAACCTCCCCAGGCCCCATAAAACCTCCCCAGACCCCGTATAACCTCCCCAGGCCTTATGTAAACTCCCCAGGCCCCGCATAAACTCCCCAGGTCCTGTATAACCTCCGCAGGCCCAGTATAACCTCCCCAGGCCCCATATAACCTTCCCAGGCCACGTATAAATTCCCCAGGCCCCGTATAACCTCATCAGGCCCGGTATAAACTCCCCAGGCCCCGTATAACCTCCCTAGGCCCCGTATAACCACTTCAGGCCCAGTATAACCTCCCCAGGCCCCATGAAACCTCCCTAGGCCCCATATAACCTCCACAGGCCCTGTGTAAACTCCCCAGGCCCCGTATTTATTTATTTATTTAATGTCTTTGCAAACAGTACATTGAGATTGTGTATATACAATAGTGGGTTGCAATACAAAGAGAGCCTCTATTATGCCTAGGCATTATGGGCCAACTTAACATTATTGGCTTACAGTCTACTTAATACTAAGGAGTAGTATATCATAGTTGTACAGTAGGAAAGTAATTATGTTATAGTAATTACAGTTGTACAGTAGAATATTAATTATAAATGAATCAAAATTTGTATTATACGAAGATATATGTATTTATATTCTAAAATGCTTTTGTGAAAAACAATGATTCAATTATATTCCTGTCAACAATGGATAAAAGGTTCAATGTGATTGTTTCAGTTATGATGTGGGAGTACATATGTGAGTAAATGTGTACTGAGTATTTAGCATTTAGTCTAGGGTGATTAAGTGGCTTTTGAGAAGAGGACCCCAATGGAAATAAGTCACTCTGTCTGACTTTTTTGGGTTATCCTAGGTTCTCTACACATATGCTGCTATGTATGATAATTCTATGTAACTGTATTGTGTATACCTGAATAAATTTACTTACTTACTTACTTACTAGTCTTAAATTGATTTTCAGACTGGGTTACTTTAATATCTTCTGGTAATGAATTCCATATTTTGGGGCCCTTTATGTGCATAGAGTTTTTACACAGTGTGATATGGACACGAGGTATATCAAAAAGAGATCTGTGTCTTGTGTTGTGGTCATGTGTCCTGTTTAGGTTGGTGAGGAAAAGTTTGAGTGTGGGTTTATATTTGCGTGTATTATTCTGTGTATGTAGTAGGCACATGAATAAGTATGGATGTTCTTAATGGTAAGCAGATTCAGACTTTTGAAAATTGGTGGAGTATGCTGGCGGGAGTGGGAATTTGTTATTCTTACTGCTGCCTTTTGCTGGGTTATTAAGGGTTTTAGGTGACTGGATGTTGTTGATCCCCATGCACAAATTCCATATGTAAGATAAGGGTATATGAGTGAATGGTACAGTGCAAGGAGAGCTGATTGTGGAACGTAGTACCTTATCTTTGATAGTATGCCTACAGTCTTGGAGATTTTCTTGGTGATTTGTTGTATGTGTGTCCGGAACTTAAGGCTACTGTCAAGGTGGATACCTAGGAATTTTCCCTGTGAGTCTTTTGACTGATGATGCATTTAGCGTAATGTTAATTGGATCATTTGCAGCTTTGTTTCCAAACTGAATGAAATAGGTTTTATCAGTGTTCAGGGTAAGTTTGCTAGTCGTCATCCAGGCAGATATTTTCTGTAATTCAGCATTGACTGTGTTTGCTGTAGACTATACCTGGAGTTTACCTGGAGAGAGTTCCGGGGGTCAACGCCCCCGCGGCCCGGTCTGTGACCAGGCCTCCTGGTGGATCAGAGCCTGATCAACCAGGCTGTTACTGCTGGCTGCACGCAAACCAACGTACGAGCCGCAGCCCGGCTGGTCAGGTACCGACTTTAGGTGTTTATACTATATACTATACTATATACTATAAACTATATACTATACTATACTATATACTATACTATATGCTATATTACCTGGAGTTTACCTGGAGAGAGTTTCGGGGGTCAACGCCCCCGTGGCCTGGTCTGTGACCAGGCCTCCTGGTGGATCAGCGCCTGATCAACCAGGCTGTTGCTGCTGGCTGCACGCAAACCAACGTACGAGCCACAGCCCGGCTGATCAGGAACTGACTTTAGGTGCTTGTCCAGTGCCAGCTTGAAGACTGCCAGGGGTCTGTTGGTAATCCCCCTTATGTGTGCTGGGAGGCAGTTGAACAGTCTCGGGCCCCTGACACTTATTGTATGGTCTCTTAACGTGCTAGTGACACCCCTGCTTTTCATTGGGGGGATGGTGCATCGTCTGCCAAGTCTTTTGCTTTCGTAGTGAGTGATTTTCGTGTGCAAGTTCGGTACTAGTCCCTCTAGGATTTTCCAGGTGTATATAATCATGTATCTCTCCCTCCTGCGTTCCAGGGAATACAGGTTTAGAAACCTCAAGCGCTCCCAGTAATTGAGGTGTTTTATCTCCGTTATGCGCGCCGTGAAAGTTCTCTGTACATTTTCTAGGTCGGCAATTTCACCTGCCTTGAAAGGTGCTGTTAGAGTGCAGCAATATTCCAGCCTAGATAGAACAAGTGACCTGAAGAGTGTCATCATGGGCTTGGCCTCCCTAGTTTTGAAGGTTCTCATTATCCATCCTGTCATTTTTCTAGCAGATGCGATTGATACAATGTTATGGTCCTTGAAGGTGAGATCCTCCGACATAATCACTCCCAGGTCTTTGACGTTGGTGTTTCGCTCTATTTTGTGACCAGAATTTGTTTTGTACTCTGATGAAGATTTAATTTCCTCATGTTTACCATATCTGAGTAATTGAAATTTCTCATCGTTGAACTTCATATTGTTTTCTGCAGCCCACTGAAAGATTTGGTTGATGTCCGCCTGGAGCCTTGCAGTGTCTGCAATGGAAGACACTGTCATGCAGATTCGGGTGTCATCTGCAAAGGAAGACACGGTGCTGTGGCTGACATCCTTGTCTATGTCGGATATGAGGATGAGGAACTATATACTATATATTATAGACTATATATTATAGACTATATACTGTAGACTATATGCTATAAATTATATATTATAGTCTATAATATATAATTTATAGCATATAGTCTACAGTATATAGTCTATAATATATAGTCTATAATATATAGTCTATAATATATAGTCTATAATATATAGTCTATAATATATAGTTTATAGTATATAGTCTACAGTATATAGTCTATAATATATAGTCTATAATATATAGTCTATAATATATAGTCTATAATATATAATTTATAGCATATAGTCTACAGTATATAGTCTATAATATATAGTCTATAATATATAATTTATAGCATATAGTCTACAGTATATAGTCTATAATATATAGTCTATAATATATAGTCAATAATATATAGTCTATAATATATAATTTATAGCATATAGTCTACAGTATATAGTCTATAATATATAGTCTATAATATATAATTTATAGCATATAGTCTACAGTATATAGTCTATAATATATAGTCTATAATATATAGTCTATAATATATAATTTATAGCATATAGTCTACAGTATATAGTCTATAATATATAGTCTATAATATATAATTTATAGCATATAGTCTACAGTATACAGTGGCCCCCCGGTTAACGATTTTAATCCGTGCAAGAGGGATAATTGTTATGCGAAATAATCGTTATGCGAATGAATTTTCCCCATAAGAAATAATGGAAATAAAATTAATCCGTGCAAGACGCCCAAAAGTATGAAAAAAATTTTTTTTTACCACATGAAATGTTAATTTTAATACACACAAACTGAAAAAGGCATGCACAATTACATGACACTTACTTTTATTGAAGATCTGGTGATGATTGATGGGATGGGAGGAGGGGAGAGCATTATCTTCTTACTGTTTAGAAGGGGAATCCCCTTCCATTACGACTTGAGGTAGCAAGTCCTTTTCCGGGGTTACTTCCCTTCTTCTTTTAATGCCACTAGGACCAGCTTGAGAGTCACTGGACCTCTGTCGCACAACAAATCTGTCCATAGAGCTCTGTACCTCCCGTTCCTTTACGATTTGTCTAAAATGGGCCACAACATTGTCATTGAAATAGTCACCAGCACGGCTTGCAACAGCTGTGTCAGGGTGATTTTCATCTATAAAGGTTTGCAGTTCAACCCACTGTGCACACATTTCCTTAATCTTTGAAGTAGGCACAATGGATTCCACAACTGGCATAGGCTTCTCAGGGTTAGCCCCAAACCCTTCAAAATCTTTCTTAATTTCCATACTAATTCTCACCCTTTTTACCACAGGGTTGGCACTAGAAGCTTTCTTGGGGCCCATGGTCACTTATTTTCCAGAAACAGCACCGAAAACACTGTAATAATACGAAATATTCCGAGTGTATGCTTGGATGTTACCGCGGAGGCTGGCTGGTAAACAATGGGACGGCCGGCACATGTGAGGCTGGCTGAGGGCACATTGGACGCGTCTCGGACGAAAATCGGTAAGCGGGTTTTTAATCGGTATGCGCGGCAAAAATTTTGCGATAAAAGTAATCGGTATGCGGAAAAATCGCTATGTGATGCCATCGTTATGCGGGGGTCCACTGTATAGTCTATAATATATAGTCTATAATATATAGTCTATAATATATAGTCTATAATATATAATTTATAGCATATAGTCTACAGTATATAGTCTATAATATATAGTCTATAATATATAGTCTATAATATATAGTCTATAATATATAGTCTATAATATATAGTTTATAGTATATAGTCTACAGTATATAGTCTATAATATGTAGTACATAGTATATAGTATATAGTCTATAATATATACTGTAGACTATATACTATAACTATATATTATAGACTATATATTATAGACTATATAATGACCATAGGCCTGATAAGATAAGATAAGATTTTGTTCGGATTTTTAACCCCGGAGGGTTAGCCACCCAGGATAACCCAAGAAAGTCAGTGCGTCATCGAGGACTGTCTAACTTATTTCCATTGGGGTCCTTAATCTTGTCCCCCAGGATGCGACCCACACCAGTCGACTAACACCCAGGTACCTATTTGCTGCTAGGTGAACAGGACAACAGGTGTAAGGAAACGTGTCGAAATGTTTCCACCCGCCGGGAATCGAACCCGGGCCCTCCGTGTGTGAAGCGGGAGCTTTAGCCACCATTTAGTTCGGTCATCTGTATCTCCCAGACTGCCAGAAGTACTTGCAGTAAATAGGTACCTGGGTGTTAGTTACACCTTCTGTCAGTGTTCACCTAGCAGTAAGTAGGTACCTGGGTGTTAGTTACACCTTCTGTCAGTGTTCACCTAGCAGTAAGTAGGTACCTGGGTGTTAGTTACACCTTCTGTCAGTGTTCACCTAGCAGTAAGTAGGTACCTGGGTGTTAGTTACACCTTCTGTCAGTGTTCACCTAACAGTAAGTAGGTACCTGGGTGTTAGTTACACCTTCTGTCAGTGTTCATCTAGCAGTAAGTAGGTACCTGGGTGTTAGTTACACCTTCTGTCAGTGTTCACCTAGCAGTAAGTAGGTACCTGGGTGTTAGTTACACCTTCTGTCAATGTTCACCTAGCAGTAAGGAGGTACCTGGGTGTTAGTTACACCTTCTGTCAGTGTTCACCTAGCAGTAAGTAGGTACCTGGGTGTTAGTTACACCTTCTGTCAGTGTTCACCTAGCAGTAAGTGGGTACCTGGGTGTTAGTTACACCTGTCAGTGTTCACCTAGCAGTACGTAGGTACCTGGGTGTTAGTTACACCTTCTGTCAGTGTTCACCTAGCAGTAAGTAGGTGCCTGGATGTTAGTTACACCTTCTGTCAGTGTTCACCTAGCAGTAAGTAGGTACCTGGGTGTTAGTTACACCTTCTGTCAGTGTTCACCTAGCAGTAAGTAGGTACCTGGGTGTTAGTTACACCTTCTGTCAGTCTTCACCTAGCAGTAAGTAGGTACCTGAGTGTTAGTTACACCTGCTGTCAGTGTTCACCTAGCAGTAAGTAGGTACCTGGGTATTAGGTAACTGGTGTGGGTGGCATCCTGGGGGACAAAACTGACTCCAAGGTTATAGGACGGTTATCCCTCAGTGCCAGTCGTGGGAAAGAAGTGAATAGGTAAACAGTCAAGGTTAATGTTTTAGCTGACCTATACTCAGCTGACCAGTGTACAGTGAGAGAATCATAGCAGAAAACGCCAAATATATCTATAAACTCAAGGAAAGTCAGGTTGTATGTGGCGTTTACTTCCCTCAGTGTTTTAAAAATGGCTGAGTCAGCAGACCAGGTCAGGCAGTCAACAACACCACACAACCCCCGATAAATGGAATTGAGGGGGATTTGGCAGGATAAAACCATTTATTAAACCTTTCTGGTCTACCAGAATGGAAAGGAGTTAGAAGTTAATATGTGAAGCCGGACTGTGAAGTGAGGTGGGAAGGGGAGTGTGTAATAAGGGGTTAACTGAAAGGGGTTTGTGAAGTTAAGGGAAAAGTGAGCAGTGAAGAGGGTTTTGAAGAAGAAAATTTACTAGTAATTCAGTGGTGATTGCTAAAGCAGATACTAGGGTGTACTAGGTGACTGGAAAATAGAAATAAATATTATTGTATATGAGTAAAAGAGCGAAGAGTGAAAATGGCAGGCATTAGAGGGGTACAGGCTGCCATAATTATATTTATCTTTCTTCTTCAATTCCATGAAGAAAGAAATCAGTCATGGGGGCTGGAAAAGATGAATGGAGTAACAGCGCCCTGGACATTAAAAGACCAACAGTTGCCATCCTACCAGAAAAGTAAATGTCACTATCGCCACAAGGTATGGCAACACCGCATACCCAAACAAAAACAGTGGCACACAGCTCTTATTGTAGCGCTCTTAAGTGGTGATATCCAAATTAATCCAGGACCTCAAACTATTGTGCAGAGGCAAAACAGACAGATAAATGACGGTGATAATGACGGTCTAGTAGCTAGGAATGATAACCTTAACTGCATATGTAATGCATACATAGGTCAATGTGAGACAATACAGCCATTATTATCTCAAACACTACCAAACAGGTGCATACACTGTACTAAAGTACGCATGAAAAACAGAAAAGGCACCTTATGTAAAATGTGTAAGGGGTGGGTGCATGATGGATGTATGCACAATTATAGCAACGGTGCCAGAATTCACTTTGTGTGTAACAAATGCACTTTGGCACAGTTACCCTTTAGCAATGATGACATTGATTTACCTAATTTTAATACAAATGACCGATTGCCATATATTGTTGATTATAATTGTTTTATGAAAACAGGCCTTCACTTTATTCATGTCAACGCAAGATCACTTCTTCCTAAATTGGCAGAGATTAAGATTCTAACAAAAGCAGGGCAGCAGTTATAACCATCTCTGAATCCTGGTTGGATGATACGGTGACTGACGACGAGGTCAAAATAGAAGGTTACAATATAAAACGCTTAGAAAGGAACAGAAAGGGTGGTGGAGTATGTGCCTACATTAGAAATGACTTAGCTTACAACCCAAGACCTGATTTAAATAACAATAAACTGGAGATTCTATGGTTTGAAGTGCTGCTTCCCAAGACCAAACCCATCTTAGTAGGAACTAGTTACCGCCCTCCTACCCAAGACCAGTTCTTAGAAGACTTTTCCAGAGTATTGTCCGGATTTGAAAACAATTGCGAGACAATAATACTGGGCGACTTCAATATCTGTTTTCAGCAGCAAAATAACGGGCTATGCAAAAGGTATAAGCAAATTCTAGGTTTAAATAGTTACACTCAACTAATTAATACACCAACCCGGATCACACAGTTTTCAGCCACCCTAATTGACCACATACTTTGTAACCGCTCTGAGAATACTAGTCAGTCAGGCGTCATTACCACAGGTCTTAGTGATCTTTTCATCATTTACTGCACCAGGAAAATCACTAGGGATAGGATAGGCCTACACAGGACAATAAAAATGAGGTCAACTAGAAACTACAGTAAAGAAACACTGGTAAATAGGCTACACAATTGTGACTGGACAGAGATAACAAGTTGCACGGACGTAAACGATGCCTGGGAAAAATTCAAAACAATGTTCACTACCATCCTTGATAATATTGCACCAGTTAAAGAGGTCAGGATTAAATGAAGAACTGAACCCTGGATGACTACTGAGATATTAGATAATATGAAATTCAGAGACCAGCTGCTAAAAAGATTTAAAGCAAACAGACAGGATATTGCAGCACTAAATGAATTCCAAAGGGTGAGGAAAAGGGTACAGAGACTTACAAAAGGAGCAAAGGCAAAGCACTATTGCTAAAAAATTGAAGAGTATAAGCATAACCCCAGAAATCTCTGGCAACAACTAAAACAGTTGGGGTATAGCCATAAGCCAGTAGATAGGTCTAACATATATTTTAGATTTTGCCACCGAAGTGGCTAGTTTATTGTGCACCCCATATCCATCCTGTGGACGGTAGCGCGAGAGCATATGGATACACAAAAGGCCTAGGAACTAGGCCCCAAAGGGTATAGTACTTGTGGAGAATACTGTATATTTTCCGGAAATATGGTAATTCATAGGTAAATAGATGCCCTATATTGTATTTAATAAAAGTGTATTTTTAAAAATAGGACAGTCGCCATTTTGGTTTTTGAATTGGATACAATGTTAGTGTAATGGGAAGGAATTTTCGTGCTCTAGAGGTTAAAATTGGGCTGACACCTCTCAAATAGGAGGCGAAATTGTTGGATGTGCATTCCTGCATAACTTGAGATATCAGGCGACAAGACAGGACAACTCCAGGAACCTCAGATAAGCTGTCTAATTTATGTTTAATTTCTGGCCAGTAAAATTTTCATAAATGTAGGCAAAAGGGGGGGGGGTCCTGTACATGACACATTAATCTCCAGTCAAATTGGTGAGTGTTATAATTAAGATATATTCTCCTTCTGTTGTATAAATGTGTGTGTGTGTGTGTGTGTGTATATACAGTGGACCCCCGGTTAACGATATTTTTTCACTCCAGAAGTATGTTCAGGTGCCAGTACTGACCGAATTTGTTCCCATAAGAAATATTGTGAAGTAGATTAGTCCATTTCAGACCCCCAAACATACACGTACAAACGCACTTACATAAATACACTTACATAATTGGTCGCATTCGGAGGTAATCGTTATGCGGGGGTCCACTGTATATATATATATATATATATAATCATTTATTATTTTTAATATACAGTCCACAAATTTATATATTTACCAGCGATGTCGAAATTTATTTGGTCCCTAAAGTTCCACAGGACAGATCCAGCATGGCCGTGATGGAACGGCTGACCTGGATGGCCCTTAAAACCCTCCCAAACAAACAGCATTCTCTTTAGTTGGCGGTGGATTGTTGGTAGGCATTTATTTAATTTATAGATTTACTCTTCAGGGAAGGAGTAGGTAGTTTTACTGGTAGTACACTAATATTAGGATTATTGAGACAACTGTAGATAATAATAATGTAGACCTAAGACCTTAACATAGGTAGTAATAGGCCAATAATGTAGGCAAACACTAGGATAAGTTAGCTAGGGAGAACTGGCAGCCCTAGTTTGAACGAAGAGACGAGGGTATGGAAGAGAGACCAGCTCGTTCTTCTTAAGACAGACACCAACTGGACAAGACGTGCCGTGATCAACAGATGGCGCCCCCACGTGTCTTCACATTTGAGACCTGGGGAAATCTGGTAGAGGCACCTCGATGTACCGTAGATGACCTCCGTCAGGCCCATACAGTAAGACAAGACCTCCACTTTCTCGTAGATTTCTGGCCAGTGTCTGGGGAGATTGTGAGTTGAGTTTTATCTGTGGGCCCGGTGTGCAACAGGCAGAGCATGCCCAGTAAGTACCAGTGTCTCAAAGCAGTCTGGAAGCTAGTGTCCGTGTCTGCATAGTTATACTAGGGGATACATACCCTCTTGGATATAAGAATTTCTGAGGTGCAGGCAGGTCACTAATAACGATTGAATATTGCAGGAATTAAGGCTCCCGGTTGCACGTGGTTTCTGAGGGAAAGTCCAGAGGGGCTAAGGCTAAGCTTAGGGAAGTTGAAGATCAGGATATATGCTGCAACACCAAGTTAGTCCTTTATATGTGCATGCAGGCGAGTTTCTTGCAACATCAATCATTTGTGAAAATCTGTCCTATAAGCCACTTGTGAGGCTGAGGTACCCACCTCAGAGCTCGGTGTCAACAGAGTTTGCCAGGGTAGGCGACTCACTTGGAGGCAGTCCACACAAATTTTCACAAGCATTCCTGGTGATGTATATTTCATTTATGATTAATAGGTCCAGAGCAACTTGTGGATATGACAGTGGTAGGTATCGAAGGAGGACATTTTTTGAGACCTAGGTGTCCAAAATTCCTACTTGTCTAACTGATAAATAATAATTATCTGTGTTCATTTACTGTTATGTATACAATGATACATTCAGCTAAATGCAATTTTCCACATTTAATTTGCCCATTGGTCATTCTTGAACCGGAGGTAATTAGTGAAGTCATTAATTAGTTAATTACTTAATAATTATATGTGAAATAACAGAAGGATGTGGATGTTAAGTTCACAAATTTACTTAATGTGTAGTGGATTATAATTATTACAATATTAATTTGGATAAGTCAAGTGTGGCTAAAGATTATATTAATGTGTATAAGTGTATCTGTAATTGATAAGCCAAGTGTAGCTAATTATATTAATGTGTATATTAATTTTTCAAAGCCAAAGTGGCTAGGATTTATATTAATGCATTTGTATAATATTAATTTGATAAGATAATTATGGCCAAGATTTATATCAGTGTATGTGTAATTGGTAAGTCAAGTGTAACTAATTATATTAATGTGTATAATATTAATTTTGCAAAGCCAAAGTGGCTAGGATTTATATTAATGTATTTGTATAATTAATTTGATAAGACAATTCTGGCCAAGATTTATATCAGTGTATGTGTAATTGATATATTAATGTGTATAATATTAATTTTGCTATGCCAAATTCTGGCAAGGATTTATTAATTTGTATAATATTAATTTTGATAAGCCAAGTCTGGCTAAAGGTTTGTTTGTATTAATGTACATTTGAAGTTTATATTATTTTCTTACATGTAATTGCTAAGCTCAAATAGCTAGGATTTATTCAAAGGTAAGTTGTATCAGTGTTGTAAGTTGTAATCAGTGTTATTAATTGGGTTGAATTTAATACATTGCATCTTGGCTGAAAATGAGGAAATTAATATA